>NW_015652264.1:159074-166263 GCF_001515625.1 Sinocyclocheilus rhinocerous | reverse complement strand
TAATCACCCTGGTATGCTCAAAATTGTAAATATGAATGGGAATATACTTCACAGATATTTTACTCATAAGAATTTCTAGGGGTGCCAATAATTGTGTCCAACGTGTATTTGAGAAAAACATTTATTTCATAATGAGATTTCCCCCCATTTTCAGTTGTTTTAGTTCAATGAAAGGTTAGATTTATGTGATTTTTAAAAAATAAATGATCAAAATGATTAACAATGCAGATTTATTTTCACAGCCGCCTTTGATCATATTTACCAAGGGTGCCAATAATTCTGACCACGACTGTACAGTAAATCTTGTGCCTTTGTTGAAGTTTGAGAAATTGATATCGCAAAACTTTTTTTTTTTTCTTTCCTGCAGGTTTGGACTGAGCAATAAATTTGAGTCTGAGTTTCCCTCAGCCCTTACAGGAAAGGTAAGTGTCATTTCAGCGGGTTTTTCTCAAGGAAATAATATTACATGCAGAATTATATATTAGTAATCTCAGTGAGAAGAAATGAAAAGCCTCAAAGTCTGTTGTTACTGGTATTCAGAAATGAAAAGGAATGGTGTACCACTGTTACATTATATAATGCTTAAAACA
This sequence comes from Sinocyclocheilus rhinocerous, assembly GCF_001515625.1. Lineage (NCBI taxonomy): Eukaryota > Metazoa > Chordata > Actinopteri > Cypriniformes > Cyprinidae > Sinocyclocheilus > Sinocyclocheilus rhinocerous. Next base: position 165,673 of record NW_015652264.1, on the reverse strand, counting down.
ATTGTTTAGCCCAAAATTGTTGTGGGACACCAAATAAGAAGTTTAGCAGAATGTTCACTTCTGGGGATTGTTTTTGGATGAGAGCATTTTCTTTTCTTGATTTTTTTTTTCTTGAACCCCTCCCAAACAACATGTGGTGTAGGTGCTGTTTGAGTTTTTTTTTTTTTAAGGTTTTCTGACCCCGAGACTCAACTGTTTTCTGCAATAACAATGCAGATTTATTTTCACAGCCGCCTTTGATCATATTTACCAAGGGTGCCAATAATTCTGACCACGACTGTACAGTAAATCTTGTGCCTTTGTTGAAGTTTGAGAAATTGATATCGCAAAACTTTTTTTTTTTTCTTTCCTGCAGGTTTGGACTGAGCAATAAATTTGAGTCTGAGTTTCCCTCAGCCCTTACAGGAAAGGTAAGTGTCATTTCAGCGGGTTTTTCTCAAGGAAATAATATTACATGCAGAATTATATATTAGTAATCTCAGTGAGAAGAAATGAAAAGCCTCAAAGTCTGTTGTTACTGGTATTCAGAAATGAAAAGGAATGGTGTACCACTGTTACATTATATAATGCTTAAAACAATTGTTTAGCCCAAAATTGTTGTGGGACACCAAATAAGAAGTTTAGCAGAATGTTCACTTGCACAGTTGCACTTTTCAATAGTAACTGATTGTCAAGTGTATATTTTACAATTTGGCAAGTGTCCCACGTAATCCTGAGGTCTGACATGGGTTCTTGCTTTATTTGTTGATTTACAGGTCGCACCAGAAGAGTTCAAAGCCAGCATAAACCGTGTGAACAGCTGTCTGAGGAAGGCTCTCCCGGTGAATGTGCGCTGGCTGCTGTGCGGCTGTCTGTGCTGTTGCTGTACTCTGGGCTTTAGTCTGTGGCCGGTCATCTGTCTGAGCAAGAGGGTGAGTTTGTTCAGAGTCACTTCAAGGGATGTTCCTGGTTTAATAGAAGTTTAGCTTTATTGAAATGAGTTGAATGAGTTAAACTTACCTCTCAGTTTATAAAAAGACAAATATCGGGTGCATAGAAACTCATCTACAAAAGAAATATATGGGTTAGGGATGTGGTGTAATTTTTCATCACATGGTGTAATATTGTAAGTTCTGCAGATCAAATAACAAAGTTTTAATTGAAAAACAAAAAAACAGAAAAACAAGCTTTACCTTTCTAGACTTTGCAATTCATTTTTATTTTTTTATTTTTTTTTTAGGCAAAAAGTGGGACGGTATTTTCTGGGATAATTTACAGCACTTTTAAAAATAAATTAATTAATGCTTTATTCAACTAGGATACATTAAATTGATCATCTATAATGTTACAAAAGATTTATTTAAAAAAATGCTGATGGTTTGAACTTTAAACTTTAAATATTTCAAAAATTAAGCAGCACAACTGTTTTCAACTGTTTGTTTCTTGAGCAACAAATCAGTGCATTAGAATGATTTTTTTATTTTTTATTATGTGACTGCTAGAAATTCAGTTTTGCCATCACAGGAGTAAATTATATTTTTTAAATAGAAAGCTGTTATTTTAAATTGTAATAATATTTCACCATATTTACTGAATTTTTGAATCAAATAAATGCAGCCTTGGTGAGCATAAGAGACTTAGTCTCCAAACTTTTGAAGAGTAGTGTACATTATAGGACATAAACAACAAGCTCTTTTAAAGTTGTTATTATACCTTTTGAATGCTGAATAATATGTCTCTTTTCACCTATAGACACGCAGATCCATAGAGAAGTTACTGGAGTGGGAAAACAACAGATTGTATCACAAGGTATGCTTAAGGTTTCTTGCTTGTTTGCATTTTCCTGTCTGGTGCTAATTTTACTACGTGCCCTCTGTTCATTTAGCTATGTTTGCATTGGAGGCTCAGCAAAAGGAAGTGTGAAACCAACAACATGATGGAATATGTAAGCCAACAACGAACACCCAAATCTAATTGCACAGTGACTGTTTCAAATAAAATAACTAGTGAAATGTGTTAACTTCACATTCCTCATGTCTCTCTGTCCTATTTATAGGTCATCCTGATAGAGTTTCTACCCAAGATTCCCATCTTCAGGCCGGATTAGCAGTGGCGGGCCAGAGCTCGTCCCTCCGGCGTGGTCTTCCTGAGGTGCCTTTCTCCGGTACTGTCTTGGTTTTATCATGTGGCCTCGTCCCTTTTCCCTCCACACTCTGAGCAAGCGACTCACCTCACGCCCGAGCGCCACTCACAGCACTCCTCACCGAGAAAGCACTGTTTACAACCCACATACACACATACTGAGGCACACGTCTGTGCCGTTCTGGTTTTGCGAGTGCATGAATACACACAGAGTGACCTTTACTGTCACATGGCTACACCGAGCCTGCGAGGAGGCCACGGAAAGTCCTAACTGGAACGTCTACTATACCTTAACTAAATCACACAGTCTGCGTACTAGCTAAGTGACTTTCTTTTGCCGACAGCAACCATCACTGTGGAACTGATCAGTGAAGAATGGCTTGAGGAAGTGGCAACTGTAGAATTAAACTCTTTTACTGTATTAATTCAAAATATGGATGTTAGGAACGATTCATATGGATTTTCAGTTAGCTGAGAGCCAAATTGACACGGTCAATGCACAATACATGGTTCCCCATATCTCCTTTTCAAAAATGATCATCCATATACACAGACAATCAAACACTGACTGTGCCACGCAGCATCTAGACTCTGACAGGACTTTTGAGTCTAGTTGAAGTCACTGACCTGATGCGGTCCAGGTGCACCTATGGGTAGTGATGCAGCACAGATTAGATTTGTTTGCGGGTTTTTTTTTTTTATCCTTGTTTACTTGCTCAGTTTAAAAAGACGAGCAGTAAATATTTGTCTCTTGATTTGTGTGTGTGTGTGTGTGGGTGATTATTTCTGTCTGTCCCTGAGATATTTTGTTTGTAATTTTGTTCACAAGTGAGAGACAAAACATTTATAGGTTTGTTGGGTCACTGAAAAAGTTAATTCATTTTAACAATTTATTGGTGGTGAAACAAAAAAAAAAAGTTCTGTTTTTTTTATTTTTTTTATGAACCCCCAAATATCGGAGTTTCTCCAGGGCAGAAATGCTTTTTTTTATTTAATATTTTTCACTTAATGTGTTTGTTTTTTCATCATTGTTTCAATCCTGGATCAGGAGTCCTATGCAGACATTTTCTCCTAGTGAGCTATATTTGTGTAAATGTATCCAGTTGTAGGTTAATAAAACAGTTATGTCCCAATACTCAATAAAACAATTGGTTATTAGATCTTAAAACTTAAAATGTATGAAGTGTGTATGTGTGTGCGATTACCAATATTATTACTGAAATTACAATTTCCTATCTCGCGTCTGATGTCATCCCAAATCCCAGGGACATCGTCTTTATTTTTCAAAAATAATTCCAGCGTATTTATGTACAATGTGTGTACAGAAATAAAATATGCCCAACTTGATTTTTGTTTCATTTTTCCATTTAATGCTGAATATAAGCTGTTTGAATTCAAAGAGTTTAATATTGAATTAAGCACAGTTATTGTGGTTTAGTCTGTCTTAAAACTGTATCTGCTAATAATTGCTCATACTTCAGATAAGGGGTTTATGAATCTCATATATTAAACAATGACATGTAACTCGTCCCTGAATCAAATGTCCTGCTGACCTTAATAATTCGTGCGACTTATGTTATAAACAATAATCAACTTCATGGTGTGCTACAAACTCTCAAAAGTACAATAGCAACTGGACCACAATACTAAAGGAACTGTGGGACCAGTTTTTGAGTGGGAAAGCAGCGTTAGAATTGTCTTCCGGGAATGTAAAAACCTAAGTGTATCCTTACAAATTAAAAAATCTTGCTGCTATTATTATTGTATTAAGCTGTACACAATTTAAAGACAAAAACTGTGTCTTAACCTCAATTAAATAGGTACAAAGCCAATCTCTCACAGTTAGACATCTGTATTGTAGAAGACATCAGTTACAGACAGCGGTTCTAGACAGTGAAATGGTGATGAAGCAGCTCTCACTCCTCCCATGTGTCTCCAAATATATTCTTCTTCCCTGTTTACCAAAAAAAAAAGGAATATATATGAAGTAGGTAAAAACATTTTTACTAGTATATGTACAAAACACTACTCTTACTTAATACAGAAAAAAACTTTAGGGTCAGTATAGATTTGAAATAATTAATTTGATCAAATAATTGATCAAAAGTAACTGTAAGAACATTTATAATGATACAAAAGATGTCTAGTTCAAATAAATGCTGTTCTTTTGAACTTTTCTATTCATCGTTTATATCATCCTGAATAAAAATGTATTACTTGTTTCCACAAAAATATTAACTGGTTTCAACACTGATAATAAGAAATGTTTCATGAGCACCAAATCAGCCTATCAGAATGATTTCTGAAGGATCATGTGACACTGAAGACTGGAGTATTTACAGGAATAAATTACATTTTTAAAAGCGTATGAAATTATATTAAATTGTAATAATATTTAACAATATTGTCATTTTTTTAGTGTATTTACGATTAAATAATTGGTCAGCATAAGAAATCTAACCAACCCCAAACTTTTGAAGGAAAACCTACTCCATTGTTTCTTGGCTTTGGCTGTGGCATAATACAGTATCAAACAAATTCAATTGACAGATCTCAGTTATTAAGTATAAGTATTTATTTAGTATACTCGACCTGTGTCTCAACCTGACACTTCAAAAGTAGTAACTTTTTATTTCTCCATGTACATTTGGGTTTTTTAGTTTAGGACGCTGGTTATTGTCATATCTCACCTCTCTTGGCTGGGTTGGTCTCGGCCGAAGGTTTCAACAGTGTCTTTGGTTTGGGAGTCGTACCTTCATAGTTTTCCCTGTTCTTACTCCGCAGCTCCTCGTACAGAATGTGTTTCTTCTGTACATCCTCCTCAATGTAAGTTGGTTCTGCTGGATTAGAGGGATGTTTTTAAATTTCACTCTGACGTAAAAATGACATCAGTTTAATTTCTACTCTTTTAATATTCTAAGAAATGAGATCTGCAGCAAATGTTAGGAGGGTTATAAGACCAAACATGAATCTCGACCATATTGTTTGTGATTGTGGCTCTGTGCTACAAAAAGTCTGTTCGCTGCTTTAATGGTGAATTTTTTTTTAAATTTAGTAATTAATATTAGTTTAGAATTAATATTAGGAATTTCACTGGCAGCTTTTGAGAGAAGCTTCTTAGGGTTTTACCAGTTTATAATAGATAGTGCATTAATGTTTTTGTTAAATATGGTAAATTAGAAAACTAGATGAGGTCAAATAAACCAACATCACGCCGGATCTGGGTCAGCGCCGGCGCCACCACACGCTCGAGTCATGATACTGTCGTGAACGCGCGTCCACAAGTGACGCAGTAGAGACGAAAATGTGGAATAAAGTGATTATTGTCGATCATCTTGGTACTTTTCTGGACCTTGAACGTGGTAGTTACCTTGCTGTCTATGGGAGGGTCAGAGAGCCCTTAGATATCATCAAAAATATCTTAAATTGTGTTCCGAAGATGAACGAATGTCTTATGGGTTTCGAACAACACAAGGGTGAGTAATTAATGACAGAATTTTCATTTTTGGGTGAACTAACCCTTTAAATCATGATCATTTTTGAGCAAAAATAATTGTGATTATCAGTTTCACCATTATCGTGCTGCCCTCTCCGGCAGTTTTTATTGAAAACGGATGGAGGCACTTTAACCTACCTGTAATTTGGGTGTCAGAGTGAGTTGCTGAGGACATGTAAGTGAAATCACTCGAATAGGAGAAGGACTGATTCCTCTGATCATCAAGTTGAAAGGCTGGCTCAAAGTTGGCTTTGTTTGGATCACTCAGTTCCGGGTGTTTATGGGTAAACCTGAAATACATTAAAATAAACTGTAGACCAATAGACCATTGTTTGGGGAAAAAAAATCTTTTATGTTCCACAGAAGACAGAAAGAATGTTTAGGAATCCTTTGAGAATTTGGTGATGCTAGTGGCACAGAAATCGCACGCCACCCCTTTAAATGTAGGTGGCATGTCTGTGCATGTTGTTGCTCACACTGGTGGTTGGTGGTGCTGTCTCTGTCTCAGTGCCTCCCCCAGTGGCGAACTCTCCAAGCTCTTAAAGGGGTCATATGATCGATGAGCTTTGTAAAAATCGACGCGTTTCAGAAAGGCAGGGCATAGAGGAGAAAAAATTATGTACAGTATGTGGAAAATAATGTGTTTTTTGAATCTTAAACCACATAAACATTTCATTACACCAAATACACAAAATAATGTTCTTTTTAGCAACATCATATGACCCCTTTAAATTTCTCCTGGCATGTCTTCATGTATGACATCTTCCCTCCGAGGTACCCAAAAACACCAGCAACTAACACATATTTAACACATACGTATATTTAATATTCAGTCTATCAATAAGTCATATCAGTAACTAAAGCAATAAGCCCCAAGAAGCTTCACGGGGCTTATTGCTTTTATAAAACGGTTATTCCATATACGTAGAAAGGTTTCACAAAATAAAACGGAGCAAATAAAGTGTAATGATATTAATAAAAA
>NW_015652264.1:112666-158963 GCF_001515625.1 Sinocyclocheilus rhinocerous | reverse complement strand
AGAAACAGTTGTGGAACCAACAAAGTGGTTGCCGAGCAACACACAGAAGTAAACAAAGGTGTAGCTTCGAACGCAGCTCAACCAATCAGAATCAAGGACCGGAACTATCCGTTTTATAAAGTAAATTTTACTCACAAGCTACTTTGGGCAAAGATACAAATCTACCGGAGGCTGTAAGAGCACCTGAAACAAATACAGTTACACTACTGTTTAAAAGTTAAAAAGATTTATTTAATGCTTTTGAAGAAGTCTCTTATGCTCACTAAGGCTGCATTTATTTGATCAGTTATATAGAAAAACAGTAATATTGTGAAATATATCATAATTTAAAATAACTGTTATTGTATTTCAAATTTGCCTTCAGTGTCACATGATTCTTCAGAAATCATTATAATATACTGATTTAATGCTCAAGAAACAGCATTTGTGCTGTAGAATATTTTTGTGAAAATATTTTTTTCAGGATATTTGTTGAATAGAATGTTCCAAAGAACAGCATTTATTTGGTCACTTTTTTATTTCACTTTTGATCACTTTAATGCACCCATGGTAATTAAAAGTATTAAAGGGGTCATATGATGCTTTTTTAAAGATCATTATTTTGTGTATTTTTGAAATCGCATCATATGACCCCTTTAATTTCAACTTAAAAAAACAACAACTAAATGAGCAAAAATTTAGAATATTATATTATATCAGTACATAATTAATAGTTGACATTATCTAACATCACATGTTATCCTATGCATGAAATATAAACCCACCTCTAGAGATAAGGAACTGAGTGAAGCCCATGCTGATGACAGATATAGGAAGAGCTGTATGTACGTAAAGACAGAAGCATAATTCACTTATGATATCAATAAAACCACAAGCATAATAATGATTAAAAACACTGGATTTCCACTCACATCTGTACCAGAAGCTTTCCTGGTTGCACTCCCTGAACACCCTCCTCTCCTCCTCTGTGGGGATGTAGTCAATTCCTGTGGGACCCTACATATACATATACACATAAACATATTATTATTATTATTATTATTAGAACACTTAGGCTAAACACCACATAGACATTTCATTTTAAACCCCACAAAATATCAACACGACAAATGTCCAAAAACGTGGTATTAGTAAGACAGATGAGATCTAGCATGCATTCATGCACAAGCAGATCTACTGTATATGTGAGACTATAGAGGCCAACTACAATCAGCATTGCAGTGCATAACCTGTCAACATCACTCATTTTCTGCCTTTTTAGGTGATGTTTGTTACCTAACACACCAAGACTGTATTTCCTGGCCGTTCAGGGTCGGCTGGAGACTGCTGGTACATTGTACATCCGATGTCTTTGGCTGCAGTACTAGAGGATACCGCTGCTCTTTTACCGAAGAAATGCATCAATTCGATGGCGCTTAGAACTGTTCTCTCCAGAAGAGAAGACAAAATCCCCGCGATAAATAACACAACCACTTGGTTACGTCTGACCCAGGATCTGAGTAATACAAAAACTACCCAAACATTGGATTGTTACATTTGACCCAGGAGCTGGGTAACACAAAAACTAGCCAAACACTGAAAAAATAACCCAAAAAATGACCCAAAAGGCTCAACCCAGCATTTGGGTTAAAAAAAAAATAACCCAGGATTTTTTAGAGTGTAAGAACACATGAGATAGACCCAGCTCATTTACTTTCTGACAGTCTGTTACTCTACCATGATCAAATATTTGATTATGAATTAATTAATTATTACAGGATCGTTTCAAGTTGATTTCCAGCCCTATGTGTTGAATTGTCTATTATTGAAACTTATACAGTGTTGACAAAACCATTTTGCATATCCCTTATTTAAGTGAGTAGCTATTTAATTTTTTCTTTGGGTGATTGAGTTGACATATTGTAATGCAGAAAATATAAGCACATTACTTAATAAACTATTAAAAAATAGTTTTTGGTAATTGAAATAAAGTTGAAATAAAATAAAATATTAAAATTAGATTTAAAACAAACAAAAAAACTCATTAAAAGATTAAGAAGATTAGTTGGCAACTAACTGAAATAACGTTTGAAGTTTAATTTGAAGTATTACATTACTAAAACTAAATCTGAAATAAAATCAATTAAAGCTAGAAATATTAAAAACATGACAAACATGAAGCATGTATGAAAACGGAAAATATAAAAATAAACTCTAACTCAAAATATTAATAAATATAATAATGTGCATGTAAATCTACTAAAATAGCACTGATTAGAAGTTACATTAGTTATTTTTCACATGTGAATCTCTATGCATAGGAGAAAAGGTGAGAAAGATCTTAATGCATCAATAATATGCTATTTATATTTTCTGCTAATATTAGTACACTCTAAAAAATGCTGGGTTAAATACAACCCAGCACTGGGTGAAATATGGACAAACCCAGCAATTGGGTTGTTTTGACCCAGCGGTTGAGTGAAATGTTTAACCCAACCTTCTGGGTAGTAACCCAACCACTGGGTCAAAACAACCCAATAGCTGGGTTTGTCCATATTTTACCCAGCATTCTTTAGAGTGTATGTTTTCCTTTTACATCTTTTGACACCTTGTGCTCCCTAATGCAAATCATAGCTGAGCATGAATAGTTGATCTGAGGTAGATTACTGCACCCCAGTCTTGTCTTTGTGTTTATTTTACCCAGCACTGGGTTGTATTTAACCCAGCATTTTTTAGAGTGTAATATTATTGTGTATGCTGTTTTCATAGGTCAGTCTTAGATTATTTATTTATAGCAAAATATGTCACTTCAAGTAGGCTAATAACAGAAAGATCTGTGTACTCTGTCTCATAATCATAAATAATGGTTATAAAACTGGTGGTTTTAGAAAAGGAGAGATAACTGAACTGAAAACAGTTGGTGGCTCCATTAGTCTAAACTGGGAAAATCATTTATTCAGTGATCGATCAGCTCCAAACAGAATTGCATTGCTTCTCTACTGTCTCTTTTAAGGTCATAGGGTCTGTCTGTTTGTGTGTACACTGGAAAATTGATGCAAAAAAAAAAAAGACTTAAAAATTGCTAGTAAATTTCACAGTTAATTACAAAGAAACAGCAAGTAACACATGTAACAACGTGACATAAGTATAACTTATTTTACTGCACTGTGTTCTAAGGATACACTATTTGTACTTAAAATAAATAAACTGTGCAAAATATCTTATATTTCTAAAAATCAATTAATTTTGTCTATCTATAGCTTTCATCTTTATAATTAGGTAATTGTCATAAAGGGACGTTTCATGTACCTTACTAACTTTGTTTGAACTTGATGTCTATTAGGCTACACAAATTTGTATGGTACTTTCACTCGCCAAATTAAAAACTCTGACAAATTATTTACTATTCATTATGGTTTAACTGCTTAAATTTAGCCAAAAAATAAATAAATGAAAATAAAAACAGACTGGTTCCCATCCATATGCACTGTTGGGGCATGTTGTCACAACATTCACATTCAGTAAGTACTGTAACTGTATCGTTTTGATGCAAAAAGTGTGACACCTAGGCCTGGTTTCTCATATTATATGATACCGCTATAAATAATGTTTATTTTCAGTTACACAAAGGAAGTTAAGACATAATAGCAGAGAGTCATGCTTACTTAACCAGTGCTTTTAAACCAGCAGAGAGCACTGCAGTTTCACTCTGAAGTCACAACTTCCTTTTAGTACAGAGTTTTGATGTGGGGAGAGAAAAACTCATGAGCTGATTACTATACTAAGTTTGATTTACAGTGCTTTATTATATTCTAATCTATGATTCCTAATATGACATCTTATATATAAATATATTAGGGGAGATTTCCCCCATTGCCCTGCGATGGACTGGTTATCTGTCTAGGGTGTTTCCCCGCATACGGCCCGAGACGCTGGAACAGGCCCCAGCAACCTCGCAAACACAAATGGTTTGGAAAATGGATGGATGGATGTTTCCCTCACCGTCATAATAATGATCTCATTCATTCAGAAACTGATTGTCATGTGATCCAGTGCAAATGCAGGGTCAACAGGAATGTTATTGATCAGTGTCCTAGATTCAGGGTTCACACACACACACACACACACACACACAGAAACCTACCCCTTACAGGAAACTTTGTGCTATTTTACTTTCTCAAAAAAATTCATTCTGTATGATTTATAAGCTTGTTTCCTCATGGGGACCTCAAAAATGTCCCCACAAGGTCAAAATTTACTGGTATTACTATACTTGTGGGGACATTTGGTCCCCATAACGTGATGAATACCAGGTGCACACACACAGACAGACACACACACACACACACACACTAGTTGTGTCCTCACACATACTCTCAAGAGAACCAGCAGTTCATTTTTGTCCTCTGCAGAGGACATTATCTTTATTACTATATTAAAATAGTTTTAAATATCACATATCTTAAAGAGGGAGTTCTGGGCTTTTTGGAGATAGCTAATTTTTGGGTTAAGGCCTCTCCTAGTTGATTTTATGGAAGAGGAACATTAGGTGAATTATTTTGTCACATTTTATAGCATTTTGTAACTTTGTAAATTTGGAATGTAAATAAAAAAAATTACATTTTAAATTGTACTGCACAATATGTATTTCTTTTACAAGACCTTCAGGACTCAAATATGCATATATTGTCAGCTGTTGTGTAAACACAATACACAACAGTGTACAAAATGAATAGTGAATAGTGTACAAAAATAAGTTGTATCATTGAGGTACTATTGTAGTATTAATATTTTGAATTAGATTTTATTTTTACATTTTCATTAAAGTTTGAGTAATTTTGTGTGTTTTTGTCATTTTAGTTTTCAAAAATGTATCTATACAGTTTTTATCATTTTTTTTTAATTTCAGTTTTAGTTCTAAATATCTGTAATATGGATTGGTTGATGTTTAGTGGAAGTACTTAAAATGGTACATGGCACATATTAATACCTTTTGAAAGGTACTGCCCCAGTCACAGCTTTTGTACCTTTTTTTCTGAGTGTACCATATATATATGGTATATATAGTTCCCAGGGCACATCACCGAACACAATTGCACATTAGGTCTTTCATATCACAGACATTTAATAGCAGACACCTTCACACGGTCGTTATCTGATGCCACGCTCAGACAGTTTGAACCATGCGCATAAATGGGCACACACATACACGTGCCTACACAGACACACTCCCCTTTCCGAGTGTTATCACTGACGTGGTAAACCTTGGACAGGGGAATCCTAAATGATCTGCTGGGGGGCTATAAATGCATCTGACCGGGCAGAGGTTGAACTGAGCCAGTCTGAAGAACAGCAGAATTTGTGTGTGTCTCATAGAGTGGTCTCCTTCAAGACAAGTGCTTCTGTTCAGGCTGTAGTTTTGTCAGCTGAGGTCTGAAAGTAACAACCTTGCACTGGGTACACTGGTTTGGGCTGAGACAGGTAGAGAGGGGACACGGATCTGACCATTGATAAGTCAAGCATTTCAGAAGCCAACACAGGTAACCTGACTACACCTCAGGTAAGTGTTTTTTAAGTCAGTAAAATTGAAATATTAATTAAATATTAATTAATTAAAATATAAAATAGATTCTTAATATTCAAAATGTATATTTTAATTAATTTAATTAATATGTCGACACTTTTATACCAGTATTTTATAATTTAGTTAGATTTATAATTTAGACAGAAACAATTTAGTGAGATTTTGTAACATCTTCTATGCATAAAAAGCAAGTATTATGTTTTTTAAAAAGTGAGGATTACAAGTGCATGTATATGGAGCCAGATCGGCATACATGTAAGGTTAAAAAATGTAATGTACTGTATAATATTTACATCACATAAATATAAACGTTAAACTGAGTATGAAAATAGTGTAGTAATTCAAATCGTCTTTATAAGTGCCATTATAGCATACAGATCTTATTATTGATTATGTCAACAGACTTAAAATTCATCCTAAAATAACCTGTTGTGCAACAGCATCATCATCATTTCATTCTTTCTAGGAAAATACTAAACACTTCTCACTATTCCAACCAAATAGTTTTACTGTACTTTAAAAGCTGGTATAAAACCACAACATCCAAAGATGTAATCTGTTGTATCATTTGGTAATATTTTAAAATTCATTTGATTTTCGTATATATTGGCAATAACTATGATGAGCCACAAAGTCATTTGCATTGTGTTGAAGCCAGTGTGGAAATGATTTGGCACAGTACAGAAATCAATATAAAACCATGTGAGTTTGATCAATTGAGGAAGCTCTGATTATTGTGACGCTCTGTGCCTTGTGTCCATTTACTTACAAACACAAATACAACGTTTTTTTTTGTTTTTTATACAAACAGTTTTGAAACTCAGATTATTTTTTAATTTATAGTAAGAATTCCTAATTCTTATCATTTAAAATAATATGAATTACAGAAGTCTTAATGAATAGTACATATTTAGCTTTCATATCATATCTTGTTATTTTCCCACACCATTAAAAGACTTCCACATTTTATAGAACCTGACTGGAGTATCACTGACAGTTATGAAAATTGAATTATTAGATAGCATTACCATTACATTTGTACAATACAGAAGATGCAGCAAGCAATTACAAACTATTCAGTCCATAACATTGAAAAAGAACCAATAAAACAGAATTGATATTTATATTTCACAGACAATGGCACCACGACCAAAGCAAGAGGATGAATCTGAGGAGAAGCCAAAAGAAACACTTGACGGTATGTACAGTCAATATCTAAGTATAAATTGTGTATCAAAATCTTTCACGTCTTACGTCATCTCTCAGTTCCCAGAAAGAAGTCTCTGTCCATGGCCCCAGCTCTATCCACAGTGGCTCTGATTGAGGAGGATCCCTGGGAAATGCTTGAATTGCAAGACACAGGGGTTAAATGGGAAGGTATGCTGAATGTTTGCACATAAGGCTGGCAGTGACCTTACAAAACCAAATATACCCCAGCGACTTAAGACTGGTTTTGTGGTCCAGGGTCACATATTTGATACACATATGTATAAGGCCTCTAAATGATGAACTTGATCAAAACTTTGATCAAAACATGAAAAACCTGTTGTACACAATCTTCTACATGCCTTCTGTCGTCTGATTGATACTTTTTCATCAAAAGTCCTTTTAGTATATTTGTAAAAACGTTCTCCTTTTGGTTGTGGTACACATGTCTTTTTGCTGTGAAATCTTTACTGAGTATACAAAATAAACATAAGAATAACTTTTATAATGTCAGTAATATTTCAAGATGGACACTGATTGGACTGAAGCAACTTACATTTATTTGATTATCCATACATCATTTTTTAGAAAAAAAAAAAAAGATTATGCATCAGGCTTTTAAGGAACGTTTATTTGTACATCTCTCGATCATCATTATATTACATTGCATTATATGTTTTGACCCCCACAATTAAAACTACAGAGCCTATTATAAAACTTTTAAAAACATTTAAATATTATCTTACTAAGACATATTATTGGGAGATAAAGGATGACAACTGATGTTTATTTATATTTTATGTAAGTAGTGCTGCTATACTGCTATACTGTTATACAAATCTCATAGATGACAAGCTATCAGAATACTTATACTTCGTATAAATATCAGCAACTGACTTGAAATTCTCTTTGAGCCTGATGTGTTTCTTTCTTCCTCAAGTATGAGCTCCATATTTTCAATATGCATTATATCATATGAACCATAAATGCCTGATGTATCAAATTTGATACTCAAAAAAAGCTAACTTTTAAAAATATATATTTTTATATATTATGTCTAAAGTTTCCGTAAACTGTTGCATTATGTGTATATATATGCACATATATTACACACACACACACACACACACACACAGTCACACACACACACACACACACACACACACACATATATTATTGTCTTATTTGCTCTCTTTCCGTCTGTTAACTGTTTAGATCTGGACATTAAAGGGAAGATCTTAAGAGTTCTAATCAACGCAGCAAAGCTGATTCTGCTGGTTGGTTTGCTGTACATGTTTGTTTGCTCACTGGACATCCTCAGCTCAGCTTTCCAGCTTGTTGGAGGTATACATTGAAATAAACACTTTAATAACACTTTCAATGGTTGTTAGGTTGTGAAAAGAATCACATTTTAGGTTCAGATCAGTGCATTGGTTTCTTGTTGCTTTAAATTGTTACTCCACCCAAAAAATGATAATTCTGTCATCATTTACTCACCCTTATGCTGTTCCAAACAAACCTGTATGGCTTTCTTCTGTGGAATGTAAAAGGAGATACTGTTTGGTTACCATTGACTTCCACTGTAAGGACAAAACAATTATAATGGAAGTCAATGGGATCCGAAACTGTTTGGTTCCCAACATTCTTCAAAATATCTTATTTTATCTCAGACAGGTTTCAGAATTATCTGATGATGACAGAATTATCTGTATGGATTATCCCACACATAAAAAGTTCTTTGTGGACCTTGAAATATTGTCCTATGGCTAGGGTCAAATGCCTTTTGGTTTTACTTGAGCAATTCCTAAGAGTACAATCTCATTGTTTTGGGTTATGCATAACACAGACGTGTGTTTCCTCAGGTAAAACAGCAGGGGACATTTTCCAGGAGAATACAGTGCTATCAAACCCTTTGGCAGGTCTGGTAATCGGGATGCTGGTAACACTCCTAGTCCAGAGCTCCAGTACTTCCTCATCTATTGTGGTCAGCATGGTCTCCTCTGGATGTGAGTATCAAATCAAACTAATACTGACCATCAGAATCAATGATGAGTATGATTAGGAATGCAAAAATTAATGAATTAATGAATGCATCATCTAAAAATGAAAGTGCATGGCAATTGATTATATTATTTATACAGTAAAGGGTATTTCATATGTGACTTCAACTGTCAGTTGTAAAAATCCACCTGCTTCACTATACTGTTATATTTGTGTCTTCAGCAAATTTTTGTAGCAAAATATTTGAATAATTCGAAGTCAAAATTGATCTGATCTGGATTTCAGACTTGATGGATCACATTATTTTGTAAAGAATCATAATCAAATCATTATCAGAGTAACCCTTGTCAATACATTTCACTTTTAATGCATCTGAACTTATCAACAGTGCTGGAGGTCTCAACTGCTGTTCCTATTATTATGGGGACCAACATTGGCACGTCAGTCACAAATACTGTTGTAGCCATGACACAAGTTGGCGACAGGAACAAGTTCCGTAGGTAAGGACAAGGCTTCAACATTAACTTCATAATGTATCATGACTGTGCAGAACATTACATGAGCCAGGAACAGATTTCACGTTTCAGAGAGAAATTCACTTAAAGGGACAGTTCACCCAAAAAAATGAAAACTCGGTCATTATTTAGGTTACTTTAGAGTGTAAATAATGACAGATTGTAATTCTATTTTAGTTTTGAAGATATTGATGATATTCATTTGAGATCTGACTCTTTTCTGTGTCCAGGGCATTTGCGGGAGCCACCGTGCATGATTTCTTTAACTGGCTTTCTGTCCTGGTGCTTTTGCCACTGGAAGTCGCCACAGGTTACCTGGTGAAGCTCACAGATCTCATAATCAAATCATTTAATATACAGAGTGGCGAAAATGCACCAGCCCTTCTGAATGTTATCACTGATCCACTCACCCACTCTATCATTGAGGTATGTATGAGTGTGTCGGTATGTTGAAAGAAGCTAACATTAAAAACAGGACAGAAAGAGAGTGAATTACCCCATACTTGTATTGCCCTTCTGTACAGTACAAAGTTACAAGGGTTGCTATTCACAAAGATTAGTAATCTTAAACAAGAGATTAGTTATGAAAAATAATTATTTTAAATGTATTCCTTTTTGTTTTTTTTTAGCTGGATGAATCTGTGATAAGCGGCATTGCAACTGGAGACCCTGAAGCTAAAAACAAATCTCTCATCAAGGTCTGGTGCCAGACAGCCTCAAACACGGTAATTATTCTAATTCATGTCAGATGGAAGAAAAAAAAAGCCATTTTATTTTGTAGACGTGCAAAACTGCTGTGATTTTCTGATATTTTACAACTGACAAAATGTTTTTTCTAGACTGTCCAGAATGTGACAACGTCAAACTGCAGCGACTTTCCTTGTTGGGAATTGAAAAATGTTACAGAAATTATAAACATCAAAAAATGTGAGTTTTGATATTGATAATCCAGCAAAGACTAATGCACTATACAGAAACAAGCAGACACTCTCACTCATCTGTGGTCTCTCTCTATTCCAGGCAATCACATCTTTGTGAACACAAACCTTTCTGACCTGGCGGTTGGTCTGATTCTGCTGGCTTGTTCTCTGCTCATCCTGTGCACTTGCCTCATTTTGATTGTGAAACTGCTCAACTCGATGCTCAAGGGCCAGGTTGCTGTTGTCATCAAGAAGATAATGAACACTGGTCAGCATCCTTGAGATATTTTAGAACCAGAGAGCAGATCTAGAAGTTTGAACTCCTGTTCAAATAAGCAAAATAAAAATGAGTAAAGCTGGAATTTAAATGTTACTATAATATATTTTGTTTTTGTATTTTATGTATTTATTGTTTTTGTATGCACAGATTTTCCATTTCCATTTGCATGGCTGACTGGATACATTGCAATGGTGGTTGGCGCAGGAATTACTTTTATTGTCCAGAGCAGTTCTGTCTTTACCTCGGCTATAACTCCTCTTGTTGGTCAGTACAACCATATATTCATTGTCTTCTATTGTCAAAGTTTAGCATTATTTCCTTACCCTCATGTTTTTCCAAACCCATTCTTTTGTGGAACACAAAAAGAGAAATGTTGGACTTGAGAATTGAAAATGAATCATTAATTTATTTATTTTTCTTTCTTTTCCTTTTTTTGCCATTATTATTATTATTATGTCTAGATTTTTTATTAATTTTTATTTATTAATTTTATTTTATTAATTTTTTATTAATTTAGTACTTCAAGTTAAACCAAATGAAAATAAGACATCTTGGCAACTAGCTGAAATTAAATAAGCTTAACATTTTGTATTTCAAGTAACAATTTTGTTTTGTTTTGTTTTTTTTGGTATGATTTTATGATTTTTTAATGATTTTTATGGTTTTAGTTTTAGTTTTAGTTACAATAACCCTGATTTAAGCATGAATTAGACATGTACTTCTCTCATGAATGTGCATAACAGCTTAAATTTTAGTCTGTCATAATAAATAATATGGACTGCTTTTATGAAACTTTTTTTTTAAGCCCCAAAAGTCACCATTTATTGCAATTGCATTAAAAAGAATGTCAAAAATGTTTGGAACAACATGGGAGTGAGTAAATAATGCCATCAGTTTTGGCTTTAAGACAGTAGTTTTGATTTTTCTGTTGCTTGTTATCTTTTTTCATTTATTTTGCTATGAATTAATGGGAAACAAATGTAACTTTTTTAAAATTATTTTTCTTTTTTTCAAAAAACTTTTGGGTGTATTTAACTATTTAATAACGCTCCTACACTTAGCATTTGGTAGTTGACTTTATAATGAAATTTGTGTTCCTTCTGGTCTCAGGTATTGGTGTTATAAAAATTGAAAGAGCATATCCTCTTTCCCTTGGATCCAATATTGGAACAACTACTACAGCAATATTAGCCGCCATGGCTAGTCCAGGGGAAACACTTGGAAATTCATTACAGGTTAGCTAACATATATATTCAAACATATTCACGATCACACTCACACACCCAGTCCATATTTGATGGTGTTACTCTTCTCGCCATTAGATCGCCTTGGTTCATCTCTTCTTCAACCTCTCTGGGATTTTGCTGTGGTACCCAATCCCTTTCACAAGTCTCCCCATTCGAATGGCGAAGGCTCTTGGTCAACTAACAGCTCAATACCGTTGGTTTTCAGGCTTTTACATCATCTTCTGCTTCTTCGCTTTCCCTCTAGTGGTCTTCAGCCTGTCTTTAGCTGGTTGGCTGGTCCTTGTGGGCGTTCTTGTTCCCATAGTGGCCGTTCTGATCTTCATTATCGTTGTTAACAGTCTACAGAAGCACAAACCTCAGTGGCTTCCTTCCATTCTTCAGTCTTGGGACTTCCTTCCACTATGGGCCCACTCTCTTGAACCATGGGATCGAGTGGTTACCACGATGGCCGCTCGCTGCTGCTGTTGCTGCAAGTGCTGCAATGCTACGGGAGAAAATGAAGAAATGGGAAAACATGAAAACATGGATCAGGAAATTGAGATGTATGACAATTCGACAATGACCAATATGACAAAGATCAAGGAGGCCAAGAAAATGTCAGACAGTTGTGAAATCCTCAAAGCAACCTCTTTATAGAGTGAAACAGAGCATTATAGGTTATTACTGAACATATCCAACTCATCCAACTGGTTTTGATTTTTTATACCTGGAGTCGACAAGTTATATCAGTGGACTTTAGAGCAAGAATAAGGAGGAAACCAATTTAATTTCATTATTTAATTTTACCATTTATTTTTAAAGTCTTAAATTTATTTTGCTTCTTATTTTTATACAAAGATGCTATTTTGTACAGGATTTTGTACATGTTATTGTTAAATATATAATCTAATGTTACATATTGTGAGATTTTCCGATTGTTCTTTTATTTGTGTCAACATGAAAAGCATACATTTGTTTTTAATACTTCTAAGTGGAAATAAATGCCAGCTATCACACAAACAAAATCTATTATACACTGTAAAAAAAATTCCCTAAAATTTGAAATGTAACGCAGGGAATTCTGGGAATGTCAATTTACGGTTATTCACTGTAAATTATAGGTCTTTTTCACTTCCAAAAATTACATAATGTTACATAAAATTACATGTAATGTCCAATACAGTTTTTCACCGTCTTCAACCTCTCTGGGATTTTGCTGTGGTACCCAATCCCTTTCACAAGTCTCCCCATTCGAATGGCGAAGGCTCTTGGTCAACTAACAGCTCAATACCGTTGGTTTTCAGGCTTTTACATCATCTTCTGCTTCTTCGCTTTCCCTCTAGTGGTCTTCAGCCTGTCTTTAGCTGGTTGGCTGGTCCTTGTGGGCGTTCTTGTTCCCATAGTGGCCGTTCTGATCTTCATTATCGTTGTTAACAGTCTACAGAAGCACAAACCTCAGTGGCTTCCTTCCATTCTCCAGTCTTGGGACTTCCTACCACTATGGGCCCACTCTCTTGAACCATGGGATCGAGTGGTTACCACGATGGCCGCTCGCTGCTGGGTAGCATTTTTACAGTCTTTTACCGTTAAATTCACGGTCATTTTTTACAGTGTAAAACATGTTTTAAATCAGATTTTAACTCTGATCTGTCTATTATCCTCTTTCTAATGGTAAATTACTGTATTCAGAATTTTAAGTGTTACAAAACACAACTGGTTGCACTGTGTTAAGAGAATGTAAGACTGAATTTTATGTCTGAGCATAATGTTGTAGACATGTTTTACTCTAGTATGTACAGAAATATTATATTCTTATATAAACAAGGAGGAATTAATGTTGACACAGATAATCATTGTTATTCTAGAGGAAAGTCTCTGCATCTCTGTCATTTCCTGCTCTTGTTCACTTTGAAGTCAAGGTATTTCAGTGTAATTGTGATGAGTTGATTAATGTAAAAATTAATGACCAATATGACAAAGATCAAGGAGGCCAAGAAAATGGCAGACAGTTGTGAAATCCTCAAAGCAACCTCTTTATAGAGTGAAACAGAGCATTATAGGTTATTACTGAACATATCCAACTCATCCAACTGGTTTTGATTTTTAATACCTGGAGTCGACAGGTTATATCAGTGGACTTTAGAGCAAGAATAAAGAGGAAACCAATTTAATTTCATTATTTAATTTTACCATTTATTTTTAAAGTCTTACATTTATTTTGCTTCATATTTTTATACAAAGATGCTATTTTGTACAGGATTTTGTACATGTTATTGTTAAATATATAATCTAATGTTATATATTGTGAGATTTTCCGATTGTTCTTTTATTTGTGTCAACATGAAAAGCATACATTTGTTTTTAATACCTCTAAGTGGAAATAAATGCCAGCTATCACACAAACAAAATCTATTATACACTGTAAAAAAAATTCCGTAAAATTTACGGTAAAAAAACGGCAGCTGTGGTTGCCGGAATTTTACCGTAAAAAATCTCTGCATCTCTGTCATTTCCTGCTCTTGTTCACTTTGAAGTCAAGGTATTTCAGTGTAATTGTGATGAGTTGATTAATGTAAAAATTACTGTGAAAGTACTAGAAGCCACGGATGTACAGCAAATCACACAGGGTTTTACAGTGTACACAACATGAATATTTCCTGCTGCTTCCATTGCCTTTGAAGTCACATTATTGTCATTTAATTGTGATCAACTGTAGAACTACTACTGTAAAAATTACTGTGAAAGTACTAGTAGCCAGGAAAATACTGCAAATTCATACAATGTACACAACATAAGTATTGTCTTTCTGATCTTTGTGGCCTATTGTATTTTATATATGAAGGCATATATTCATATTATTAATGTAACTTGAGAGTTAAATGACTACAATGCCATTAAAGGGACAGTTGACTGAAATCCCAAATTCAAATACCATACAAATAACTTACCATACATCTATACATATTTGTATAAATGGCCGGTACCAGGCAGTGGCATTGATCTTTTTCCAGATCAGATTTTGATCACGTATATTTCCATATATTTTTAATTGCTTATAAATAGTTTAAATGTACAGTATATGTATGCCCATAAGATATCAGATTGTCTTAAAATGTGATGTCATTTTAAGGCAACGTTATGCTATGTAATTAAAAATTATGTTAAGTAATTAAAATGTACTTTAAGACTTAATGAACTCTTGTTATTATTGCGGTTCAATTAATGAAGGGCAAAATATAAAATCATTATGTAAGTAGTCATTTAGCAGGCACATTATCCATAGTGCCCTAGGCTTCTTACTGGTCAGCCTGCTGGGTCAAGGGCCTGGGGTTTAGTGGGATCAGTGATGATCATGACTAGCTCCTTGTTTAGATAAAACTAGCAACCTTCTGATTACAAACCATGGCTATAGATTGCAAAAAAAATTTTTTTTTGTATTTGCATTTTACATGTTTGAATTTGTTGAGTAATGAAAGGGGGTTTAGTGACTGGGTTTTAATAAGACAGATTTATTTATTTTTGAATGTGTATCAGTGCTAATACTAAAACTAAAACTATTACCTAATAAACAAGTGAACATATAATGAAGGTAGATTTTAACTGACAACTGAACAAGGCATTTAGCATGCTAGGCAAGTTGTTACATGTGTTTCAAAATAAATGTCTCACCAAATTATAACTAATGATTTGCAACTTATTAGTTATTAGTAATAAGTTGTTGACCAAAGCAATGTTTTGACATTACTTTTTTTTTTTTTCATTTTCTTTCCTTGCAAACAGGTGTAAATAGCTTCTGTATAGCCTGGTAGAAACTCACTCCATGATAGTGTTTTCATATCTTTCAAAAAGAGGAGAGTGATTGATAACGGCAGTCAGAAGAAAGAAAAAAAAACATGGATTTATGATGCTGATGACTGTTGAAATGTGTCATAACACTCTGTAAAAAGGGTCCATATATTGCCATGTTGTTGACTAATACCAAAGAGACAAAAGTCCAAGTGCAAGGTTTCCTGAAGAGTAAGCTGGGGACAATTAGTGATATACAAGATTTTGATCTCAGCAATTTGTGTTGCTTTTTGTTCACTCGTACTCTTTGGGAACATTGAGTGACATCATGATAAGATCAAGATAAAGAGCGAACTTGTTATTCCTTAAGACATTTGAAATCCTGTCGAATCTGCCTGCCAACATTATACAGCAGCTAGAATCAGTTTATATTTTTTGTGCTTTTTCATTGATTTTTTTTTAATGGCTTTCCAAAAAAAAGTGGTCTCTTGGCTCAACTTGCCCCCAGTGAGGGGTAAGTTGAGCTAGAGGGAGGGTAAGTTGAGCCACATGGAGTTAAACTGTGCCATTGATTATGCTGAAGTAAAACTGAACATTCATGGTATATCAAAAGAAGAGAAAATCAATAAAAATGACTTCTTAAAATCTATGTGTGAGCCTTGAGATGGACTAGCCTTTCATGCAGGGATTTTCCTCGCCTGTGGCTCAAGACGCTGGTTAGGATCCAGCTCCCCACTAACCTAATAAGGACATAGGTTTGGATAATGGAATGGATGGATGGATGACTTCTAAAAAGTTTTATTTAAAGATACAGTTCACAACTTTGAAAATTAAAATAAAATTTATTTTAAATTATTTTTAAAATTCTGAACAAAATAAAGTTCAAATTGAAGAATAAAAAAAAAAAAAACTGACTGCAGTTGACCTTACAGAACTGGGCTAATATACTCAACATCCCACTTATAATTGTTGCGAGAAAATACAGTTTCAATAAACATCAATGGCCAATTTTCATAAACAAGGCCGATTTAAAATTTTCAGAACAAAATCAAGTTCAAAACAAAGAACAAAATAAAAACAATTTTGGTCTAAAATTAGTGAAATATCATGTAGAATTACAGTAAAATTATACTTTATAATCATAAGAAGGGGTGAGCCACTGGCTCAACTTACCCCAAGACTGTCGGCTCAAATTACCCCACTCCGACCATTTTAACAAACTTGTATCCAGCAGTTTAGAGCTAACATCATGCATAGAGTATAGCCTCATATTCTAACTTCCTAAACCACAAACACTTGTGTGATATTTTTTCAGATTTGTCTGTAATTGTTCAGACACAAGAAGCATGAGTCCTTGAACATAAAAAAAAAATCACTTTGAACAGCAAAAAAAACAAAAAAACAGTTTTTTGAACCTAAATGTAGTTACAAATTATTCTCAAATGGGCCTCTCTCCATCACAGGGTCAGTAAAATGGTTAACTCTTCAAATATGTGTGGTCATATCACCAATTTTGTTTAAGGTTGTCTAGAAACAAGGGGTGGCTCAACTTCCCCACAGGCTCAAATCACCCCGCCCTCCCTATATGTAATGAAAATGTAATATAATGAAATTCAATGTGCTACTACTTGCTGTTTTAGTTGTCGTTATTTGTGAGATTTACTAGCAATTTCTGAGTGAAAATTGTTTCGTAGTAAATCCTCTAAGCGTTTTTCTCCAGTGTGGTATAACGCATTTCTATAGTGAAACAATACTGCCATCTGGTGATGTGAAAGTGCTTTAGTTGGTATCGCAGATCTATCGCATTAATTAGACCACACATAATATGTAGATTAAAATTTATTTATACGTGCTTTCATAATGATTACTGGAACGTATACTATTGAAAGAGGTGAAAACTTAAACTTGTTATTATACTCTTAACTTTTAAAGACTTAATAACATCCTTTTTAACTGCCCCACCACGTCAGATCACTGTTTCCTGGTGCAGGTGCCCTAGTCCCCTGGCTTCCTTCTTTCTAGAAATCTTTTTCTCACGGCCCGCGCTTAGTTGTGACAGGGTAAGCAGCGAAATTATCAACGGACGGGGCATGGAAAAGTCACAGCTAAAATAAGTTTTGTCTGTTTAGTCAAGATAACTTGCTTTGGTTTATTTCTTTACACCCGTGGCCGCTTTTCTCTGCGCTGGTGGCCCGTTTCGGCGTACTTCTGTGTGGTTTTTGAGATTTTCAACGATGGGCTCTTTTATTCACTTAGCCGCTTAGCTTTTAACGTTAGTTAGCTGATGGATTTTCAGCAGTTTTCCATAAACACTGAATACTGTGGAGAACAAATCTTTAACTATAAACACAGTAAAGTTGTATTGACGGCGTGTTTTGAAACTTTAACTTAACGTTAATTTAATCTTAAAAAATGTATTAAAATTGAGCCAACTTGTGAGTTGGTGTACAAGACAGAGAAGGGGCAGGTTAGCAGATGTTAGCCAGCCAAGTTAGCTAGTCTAGTGAGTCCATAATAGAAACTGGGAGCTTTCAAGAGGATTTAAAAAGTTCTCTTTGTCAGACTTGTTAGTTAAACTACTTTTAGCTTTAACATTGTGTATTTGTAGCGTCCCGTCATTAATATGTAAAATGGTATTATGTATTTCAACTTATAGGTATATTCTCAAAACCCAGTGAGCTGTCTTAATAGACAGCAGATTGGGACTTCTTATGCACGCTTGAACTTGTTTATCCTGCTCAAAAATGCTGTCTTGGTAGGCAGATAACTTGGATGTGACAGTTTTGTTTTTCCAGCATTATTGCTATTTTGTTGTGTAAATCAGAGTGATGTTTGAAGTGTGTCTTGACTGTCTTGTTTCTTTTTGTAGGAAATTTGGGGAGCTCCCTCAGCCAAAACGTTTAACAAAGTAAGTGCACAGTAAAGTTCACGTGTAATGCTTAAGCATTTATTAGGAAACTACATCTTAAATACATTTTTCTATTGTATTGTTTGGTTTTGCAGAGAGGCAATGCGCAACTACTTGAAGGAGAGAGGAGATCAGACAGTACTCATACTGCATGCAAAAGTCGCACAAAAATCATACGGCAATGAAAAAAGGTGAGTGACGAATTTTAGGCGTAAACGTGTATGATTAACTTTGTGTGTTGTGGACCTTGGATAATTAATCAGTAATTAAAAGCTGTTTAGTATATGTGAATCGTCACTGTCATTGTCATCAGTTTTGGCTGATTTTATCATAAATGGTCAGCTGAGACACATTAGCCTTTACACGTATTATTTACATGTGTCTCCAGTAACCACTTGTGTTTGGATTTCATCTGAAAGTTTCAATTTCTGAATTAATGCATTTATGTAATGGTTGGTGATGTCTTTTGCTGTTTTCTGGAATGTGTCCGCATGCATTTCTGATTACTGACGAATATGGACCCAGTTTACACCTTTACTTAAATAGACCCCAATGGAGTTAATGGGGTCATAAAAATGGCTGTTTATGGTATAGTCAAGCCTCACACTACTTTTTTTTTTCTTGTTGAATATCCTGTTTTAACTTGGGTATATGGCACATTTCAGAAGTTAAACGGATTTAGTTTTATGTTGACTATGAATCAAGTTTTGGGGAAGTCCAGTTAACACATAACTGGTGCACATTTCATGTAAATGAAGGAAGGGAGGGCTGTGTAAAATCAAATTTCTTATACAAGCATCCAGGTGAATTGTTCTTTAATCAGTTCAGATTCTCTTTGATTTCATTAGATTCTTCTGTCCTCCACCATGTGTGTACCTGATGGGTTGTGGCTGGAAGAAAAAGAAGGAGCAGATGGAGAGAGAGGGCTGCTCGGAGCAGGAGTCTCAGCCTTGTGCCTTTATCGGCATTGGAAACAGTGAACAAGAGATGCAGCAGCTCAACTTGGAGGGCAAGGTGCTTTATGGATTTTTTTATTGCTACACATATTGAAACTGCCTTTCTAAAATAACTTCAAAAATCCCTTTCCTGACATAGCTTTTGTGCTTTGCTTCTGCAGAATTTTTGCACAGCAAAAACGTTGTACATTTCTGACTCGGACAAACGGAAGCACTTCATGCTTACAGTGAAAATGTTCTACGGGAACAGTGCGGATATCGGTGTCTTCCTCAGCAAACGAATCAAGGTCATCTCCAAACCTTCCAAAAAGAAACAGTCGCTGAAGAATGCAGACCGTGAGTGAACTTCTTGTTTGTGTCCCTAAATGAGTCATAATTTTCACTCGTCTCATTTTTTTATGTCTCTTATAGTGTGCATAGCTTCTGGGACGAAGGTGGCTCTTTTTAACCGCTTGCGGTCTCAGACTGTCAGTACGCGGTACCTTCATGTGGAAGGGGGAAACTTCCATGCTAGTTCACAACAGTGGGGAGCCTTCTACATTCATCTATGTGAGTATTTTATCACAATCGTCTAAATGTATTTTTGGCTATTGCTACAAATTGCTACTTATGACTGGTTTTGTGGTCCAGGGTCACATATAGTATGTTAAAAACAGCACCAAGACTTGACATTGATCCCTAGTGCATCAGGAAGGACACAAGCAAAGTTCATTACATCTAATTAATGAATGTGTAAAAATGATGTATTTGTCTTTCAAATTTTAAAATATGCAGTTTTTCTAGTTTATTTATGGATTGGTAATAATGTGTAATTTTGAATTCCAGTGGATGATGATGAGTCAGAGGGAGAAGAGTTTACAGTCAGAGACGGTTATATCCATTACGGTCAGACGGTGAAGCTGGTGTGCTCTGTGACAGGCATGGCTCTTCCACGACTGGTAAGCTATTATCCACTTTAACATTCATCAGTCAGAATGACTGTGACTGTTCATTATTAAAAGGGTTGGGCTAAGAAATTGTGTCCTGTTCAAAGAATGATGTATAGCTGTGACTCTGAATTAACGTCCTATTTTTTTCTTTGTACAAATATGTTTGTGTAACAGTTTACATAGCAAGGATTTTTAGGAGGTGAAATGTTGTGTTTCTGTGTGTAGATCATTCGTAAAGTGGACAAGCAGACAGCGCTAATGGATGCTGACGATCCTGTGTCCCAACTACATAAATGTTCCTTCTACCTTAAAGATACAGAGAGGATGTACCTCTGCCTGTCACAAGAGAGGATAATTCAGTTCCAGGTTTGTCCATTGGTACTTCTAAAATTTTATTGGCTGAAATAATGCACTATAATTGATTAAAACAATAACGTTCTCTAAATTCGTGTTTGAATTCTCATCATCTTAATCATTTTGAGGCAATGTAGCCTTTTTAATGGTAAACAATTATAATAGGCCTATTTTCCGACTACTCTCAGGCCACATCCTGTCCCAAAGAAACAAACAAAGAAATGATCAACGATGGGGCGTCATGGACAATCATCAGCACAGAGAAAGATTAATAGTGATTTAATAATGATAAAATAATTATTTCTGCCATAATTATTCTAAACTGCTATTTTACAGAAATGGTGTTTACAGAATATTGTTAAAGTGGAAAAATATTGGTAATTCTAGCCTCATGCTCATAGTTTTGATTAAAATGCATCACATCTGGTCGGGCGGTCGCATACGGTCTAGCCGCAGAAGTTCAAATATTTTAACGCAGCCGAAGCTCAAATCGGATCCGAAATTTCCACATACGCATATGATAGGATTTCTACGCAGCTCCCGCACTACTCTTCATTGGAAATGAATGACTTTCAGTTTATGGCTTGTCAATTGTCGGAGATAGTGGAAAGGCGGCTTTAACTTTGCAGATACCCTGTGATGTATTGAATTGATCTCTATTTATGTTTTCCTTTGAGCAAAATCGTTGCATATATATTGAGAATATCCATTACATAATTGCCAGCAATTCATGCTTTCACATTCTTTTTCCTGCAGGTGTGGCGAAAGTGTGCTCTGCGTGGTTCCCGACATTTCTGCGTTCCGTGAGGGGTGGCGTTGGGTTCGGCAGCCAGTGCAGGTTCCTGTGACCTTGGTCCGTAATGATGGCATCATCTACTCCACAGCTTTGACATTTACCTACACGCCGGAGCCAGGACCGCGTCCTCACTGCGGCGCCGCGGGAGCCATACTGCGGGCCAACAGCAACTCCTCCACCTCACCATCTTCATCCTCCAGCCTACTGCTGCAGTCAGCCATCGACAGCCAGGCAGGATACGTGGCAACAGGCGTGTCTTCATCCTCCTCTTCCTCGGCTATGTCTGTCTCCTAACCTTGGAATCTCAATGTGCGTTTGCATGTGTGAGTAAGTGAGCCTTTGTGAGAGATGGTGATTCGTCCACACATAGACTTTCCTTGATTCATGGGATACAGATCACGAAAACAGATAACGGTGCGACAGAGAGAGAATAATGAGAGACAAGACTTCACACAAAGACTGGACAAAACAAATGAAGATGTCTCTTTTCTGTTCTCTCTCTCTGTCTCTCTCTTTGTTGCGGTTCTTTTTCAATCTGTTTCCTCATGTCAGAGGAAGTGGCAACAGAAGTGATGTGTGCCGTGGATCAAGATGCCACAGGATCAATGCATAAGCCTTACATGAAAACAAAAAAAACAATCAAAAAAAAAAAAATACTGTCTCTTCAAAACAAAGCCTTTTCGAAGTAAGTGCAAGCTGGAAATTGCTTTGAGAGATGTTGTTTTCTACTAAAGGGCTTAATGCACTGTTTCGCCAGGCTTGGAAGAAAAGTTATAGTAATATAGTTTTTACGGACCAAGGAATATTATTATTATTATAATTTTTATTGATATATAATTTTATAAGCTTTAGCTAAGGTACATTTTTCACCTTTTTCAGTTTTATAACATATAGTAAACTTTTGTTACCAAATAGTTTTGTATATTTCTTGTGAGTGTTTGGGCTCAGAAGGAAATGGTTCACGCATTTTAAAAGCCTGAACTTATAGCTGCCTTTACTCGTCTTGGCAAATGCCTTAAGTCTTCTGGAGTTTCACCAGACACTTTCTCTTTTGTAATAATATTTTCATGTCATGTATATTGGTCTTTTTCCCATTCTTTTTTTTTTTTTTTCTCCACTAAACCGAGATGTAATATTGATGCCGTTTTTGTGTATTTGGGAGAAGGTGACTTCTGATTTGTTAAAAATGTTTTCTCATATGAAGTCTTTAACACAAAAGCTTTAACTGACTTGGCCGTGTGTGCCCCATCGTACTCATCAGATACACATAGCCATTGATCTGGCCCTTTTTCATTGGTTATAGATATTCAAGCTGCCAACATAACAGTAACCTATAAAGTATCCCACACCAAATGGCTTATATTTAGTTGAACATAAGCGCAAAAATTCTTTTAATAGGTCTGCGATTTCGAATTAATTGGTTGACTCAAATCCTGTGGTAGGAAAGGACTGTACTAGTCTCATTTGCATATCATTCATGCTTTCATTGTCATGATTACTGTTAGTATCAGACTAAAATCAGCATGTAGGAAAATTGCTGCTTTGTTGTCATGTGGTTTAACCATATAGAGAAGGAAGTGTAGTGATTCTGTAAGTGCAGTCAGGTTACAAGTAGCATGCATGAATGAAAGTTTGAATTATCTCAGTGTTTTTAGATGTCAATCTAAGATCTCAGTGTCAATTTAGGGTCAGATTTACTAACAGCTTGCACCAGTGCAAACCCTCTTTTGGCGTTAAGAGGCTACTGTCAGAATTGACTGAAGACAGTGAAAAATTAGTGATGAAAAGGCATGGATACGGTTATTTTTGTGGCTGATCTTATTGCATATTAATTTGTAGGAGTTTCCCTTTTAGACAAAATTTGTGAGGAGAGTGTTTAAATGAATCATGCAATGAGATTTACTAAGGTTTGCAGTAGTCAGTTTATTGGTATTTGCGCCATTATTTAATATGCACAAAAAAAGTCATGTCTTAACCCATTTTGCACTTGACATGCCTGCGATAGTTGCTAATTTGTGCTCCTCTTGGTAGATTGCGTTGGTCATTGGAAACGATCAGGCTGCGTCTGTATACATTAATTTGCACATTGTCAGTAGATCACCCGCAAAGCGTTCCACTCCTATCAACGTTTTTACCTTTTTATGGGATTGTGGTCTCACGCTAATATGCCCCGTTCAGTAAATCTGGCCCTTAGTGGGTGGCCTGACCAGCTAGTTCACTAATCAGTCTTATAGTTAGTTGAATATTTTTAATTAAACATGGCATCTTAAAAACAACACTTACCACTGAGATGCTCAAATGGATGTTTGAATGTGTAATGGTTGTACTAAAAATCTAGATAAACTAGTCAACCTCACTAATTGACTAGCTTGTTTTTGGACCCATCCCTGCTTGTAGTCAACTAGCTTAGCAGTGTCAAGCTGAATGGAAAGAACCGGAAAAAAGCACTTGCTCTCGCATTGCTGCGTGAAGATGTTTGGTTTGTAGATTACAGGAAATGAAATCTTATCCTTCCTTTCATATGTTTTGATTCATGAAACCGCAGAAGTGGCACAGCCTTCATGAGCATCACTGCTACGTCAAAATGTGCCCTTTTAAACTGACGTCACATGATTTTTTTTTTGTTTAAATTGTTTAGTACCAAATGTTCGATTTTGTAATAGCTATTGTCTAAAGCAACTAGAAATGAGGCCTTAAACCACTACTGCTTAATAACAGGATGAGTTGGTAGAATATTACACTACAAATTATGTCCTTTTATGAAAAGGACATAAGTATTTGTTTATACCTTTTTCAGTATAATTCACAGAGCAAAATGTCATCTCATGTCTGTGGATCTTTGTTTCTTTTGCTGTCCTGTTTATGTATTTTTCCCCCCACCCAACTCTACATGCATCGTCTGATCCGAGAGAAAGAGACACTTGTGAAATAGCAAGGTATGGACTGTATTTTGTTACTTTTTGGGAT
Source organism: Sinocyclocheilus rhinocerous (assembly GCF_001515625.1). Lineage (NCBI taxonomy): Eukaryota > Metazoa > Chordata > Actinopteri > Cypriniformes > Cyprinidae > Sinocyclocheilus > Sinocyclocheilus rhinocerous. The sequence continues at coordinate 134,556 of NW_015652264.1, read as the reverse complement.
TTATACAGGAACAGCAAAAAGTAGTTCCTCAGTGGTTTTGGTTCTTTTAATTTATGAGGTTCTATCATGGCTAATATTAATATATGAGTCTAAATGATATATTGATTATTTTATACAACATTATTGCTGTTACAGTATGAAATATTCTTTTAATGTTAATATTTCTAAACATTTCTTCCATGATTGAGGGAAAATGACTATGAAACTTCTTTTGTATATCATATATTTTTTTAAATAGTCAGGCCTTGTTTGGTCTGCATTAGAAACTGTTGCTTTGGAAGAAATAAAAGCTAAAACCCAGTAATTCTTGCAAAGCCATTAACTAGTATCTACTGTGAGCTTTTTTTCATCTAGTTCCTCAATCAGGGAAGAATATTAAAGCATACCACGTGCAAGTGCCGAAATGAAAACTGCCAAATCTAAAGGTCACTCACAACTTTTCCATTTATGCTTTCAGTGTTATTTTCCTCTTGTATCCAGTTGTCTTCCAGAGTGTTCGAATCAGAGGACCTGATTGGTTCATTTCAAGACTAACCATGTTGAGTTTTATCATTTCTGTCACACAGGTTAGTTAGTTTGCCTGTCACCTGTGCCACTGTGCTTACATTGAACAGAAACTAGTGTATTAGATCACTGTTATCTTTGTCCGTTTTGTCTGTAGAAAAAAAGAAGAGGTGAGAATTGATGTCTGTTTTCTCAAGCGTTTCAATGGTTTGTTTGACATTTGGGACATTACCAGCCTTTGCCAAATGGCTACCAGCTGTTCTGGTTTTGAGTGCATGCTCTCTAGCAGATTTGAACTGTATTGGTGCTGTCTAACTCTTAAAGGGCCAGTGTATCTGTTGCTTTTGGAATGGATCACTAAACATTGTAATAGAATCAAAAAGTGTCAAGTTTTTCATTTATTTTTGTCTTTTACGGTGCTAAATTAAAACCATCAAGGAAGTGTGGTATGGAGATTGCAATACTGACCACTGTGTGCATAAAAGGATAGTTCGGGCAAAAATGAAAATGTCATGAACTGTATGATTTTTGTTTTTTTTATGGAACACAAAGTTATATATATTTTAAAGAAAGTTTTGGTTGTTTTTGCCAGTACAATGAAAGTCAGTGTGATCTGAAAAAATGCTGGACCATATTGACATTTATTGTATGGACTAAAAAATAAATGAACATAAATTGTATACATGTATAAAAAGTATACACGCACTAGCTGTCAAAAATTTAGAATAATAAGTACGTTTTAATGTTTTTGACAGAAGTCTCATGCTCACCAAGGCTGCGTTTTTTAAAAAAAAATTAAAAATACAATAAAAAAAGTAATATTGTGAAATGTTACAAATGTAAAGAACTGTTTTCTATTTGAATATTTTTTTAAATGTACTTTTTTTTAATGTGCGCCGTGCAGTGTCACATGATCCTTCAGAAATCATTCTATTATGCTGATTTGGTCATTTGTTAATTATGGATATCAGTGTTTTGCTAATATTTTTGTGGAATCCATGATACATTTTTTTTTTTCCGGATTCTTTGATGAATAGAAAGTTCATAAGAACAGCATTCATTTTGAATTGAAATCTTTTGTAACTTTGTATATACTGTCACTTTTGATATATATATTGATACATTTTTGGATAATTTCTGAAGGATCATGAGACATTAAAGACTGGAGTAATGACTGTGAAATGTTACAAATGTAAAGAACTGTTTTCTATTTGAATATTTTTTTAAATGTACTTTTTTTTCATGTGCGCCGTGCAGTGTCACATGATCCTTCAGAAATCATTCTATTATGCTGATTTGGTCATTTGTTAATTATGGATATCAGTGTTTTGCTAATATTTTTGTGGAATCCATGATACATTTTTTTTTTCCGGATTCTTTGATGAATAGAAAGTTCATAAGAACAGCATTCATTTTGAATTTAAATCTTTTGTAACTTTGTATATACTGTCACTTTTGATATATATATATTGATACATTTTTGGATAATTTCTGAAGGATCATGAGACATTAAAGACTGGAGTAATGACTGCTGAAAATTCAGCTTTATCACAGCAATAAGTTACATTATGAAATATATTAAAATAGAACAGTTAATTTGTAATATTTCACACTATTACTGTTTTTAATGTATTGTTTATGAAATAACTGGTGAAAAAAAAAAACTACATAAAAATAAAATTATAATTATTTGACCGCTATGGTTATCCTTTGCATTTTTAATCTAGTTTTGAGTATAAATGTCCTAACTCTCAGATGAAATAGTGATTTGGTCGAATGCTAAAAGTAGCGGTTTAATGTTGCTTCATGTATACATACAATTTTCATATGGTTCACAGTATAAATAACCTCATACTACAAAAAGTGTTTCCCAGAGTATTGCTTTTTTGTTGTGGGGGAACCCCAGTTTAGTCATGCAGCGCTGCTGAGTAGCAGTGCACGAAACTACAGTATGGTGGTATACCATTCCCAACACACTGTTTACCACTCTGAGTGGTTGCAATATTAATTGAGATGCAAATCTTTACAGTGGGGAAGTGGATTGACTTACATTGTGGTGTGGCAACAACAAATTGGACCTCAATACCACTAAGACTCTTGAAATGATAACCTATCTAAACAAGTAGCTGAAATTCTAGCTTTACTGGTTATGAGGGATTCTGCAATATAGTGGAATCCCATAAATTCTTCTCCAAACATCTCCAACAGTAACCAATAGGACAGAAACATCAAATTGTCAGATTTAGACACACACACAGAACTAAACCCATGTTTTAAAGTCAACATCCCATATGAGAAGCAAAGCCTACAGAATCTATTTTTTTTTCTCCATTGATGACATCTATGCTGGCCACCAGGGGCAGAAATGAGATGGTGTTTCTCATATTCACTTTGAAGTGAGTTTGCCCTGAATTACAGTGACAGACACCTGTCACTTGTACATGTTTCAAGGGCCAAGCGTTTCCCCCACTGCTTGGCATCCACTCGCTCATGCCCCAGATTTTATTTTTAGACCATATGGAGTTGTTGAGGTGTAACTTGAATCTCTCTTTCTGTTGCCGTTTCTGAGTGTATGAGTCGTCGACCATGTTCATCTGATAGGGATCTAAATGTAATCCTGAGACCAGGATTGTGTGTGTTTGTGTACATGTGGGCCTATATGAGAGAGCAAATGCGTTGTTTTACTGTGAAAGCCCCCAAATGGAAGGTTCTTGAATAGGATAAAGTTTGCCTAATATTGTCATAATTCTTGAGTCGGGTGTAGAGATGCTCCCAAATTAAAATAAAAAAAAATGTAAGGACTTAATTTACTCCATCATATCCGTCCAAACCTGTAGCATTTCCTTCTATAAAACACAAAAAGACATCTTGAAGACTATTTCGACTGGTTTAGTGCATACAATGAAAGTCAAAACATTAGACTTTAGACTTGATAAAGTAAACAAACAACAGCAATAATACATTATATACAACTATTTTAGTCAACATTCCTAAGACTCATTTGTTACTTTAAGAATATAAATTAAGTCACAAATTAAAGCTGTTCATTATACATTAAGTATATTCATGTAATACTTGTATGAACTGCATTATTTAGTTTTGAACAATATCCCTGCAGAACGAGCGTCATTTACCCGTTATTTAATATTTTATTGTTTAATTAATTTTGATTTGTTAATACTGACATTTCTTACTAAAGTTCAATCCAATCACGTAACCTAATTAATATTCATATCCCACGTCAACGTCTACTTCTCAGCAAATCAGTGTACTTGGCAAGCGGCACGCAGTCTAATTAATATTCATGAGTCGGATTAGTAAATCAGTTTTTGGCGTTGGAAGTGCAGACGCACGCAAAGTTTGGTGACATTTAGTAACTAGAACACTTTCGTGTACACGCATTATCCAAACATTTCTAGAGAGAAGTACTATCGCTTCATGAGGATCTTCGTTCATAAGAAACCTGGCTTTCAGAAGGACTTCTATTCTTTGTCATCGTATTAGTATTTTTGACTTGACTTTTGAGTGTTTTGAAGGTGGAAGAGTTCTTTCGTTAAACGTTTTCTAAAGTCATGTTTATTATTCTGTTTACTTTGTTCCTCTTTTGCTTTGGGATGTAACAAGGAATCCTTTTTTTATTATTATTTATTCATTCATTTATTTTTATTTTTTTGGGATGTATCTGTCTTTTTAAATGTTGTGATTTATCCTTTGGGGTTGCGAACAAACATTTCTAACAGTTTGTCGTTTTTTTGTGATGTATTTTTTGTGTAATTCCTACAACATTACACAATATGTTGCTTTTCTAACCGGCGCGCCAATCCTTTTCTTGGAGCTGGAGCTGTTTATAGCATCAATATCACGTAACGCTGCATTTGGATGCACATGTGTTTTTTAAATCATAGACAGTAAGTGGCACTTGAACCCTGCGATGCATAAGTTCTGCCTCACCGTATTGCTGGTGCTGCGCGGACTCATCATCTGCATCTGTTCCAGCGATGAAGTGCAGCACCCTGGACTGTACAAGGACACACCTGTGACCTCAGGCACGTGTGCACGACCAAATATACAGAAATTTTCATATGTATAATGTTTATATTTGCTAAACCTCAGCATGACTCTTGGCATTCTGAAGATCCATGCAATTTGCAGACTAATGGATAAGAAAAGAGTAGTTAAAACAGTTGATTAAATATTTTGTAGCTGATCATAACTAGAAAACTAGAAAAATGTATGTAGTAAAAATGTATTATTAATGCATTTATTATAACACAATTACACACACACACTCATGACACCTCTTGGTGAAATTGCTGTAGTGAAATGTTTAACTGTCCACTTTTCATCACAGATCCATGTCTGCAAGTGAGCCCTCCGTGTATGACAGAGGCTGACCGCTTCAGCCTGGAGGCTCTTCAGCACATCCACAGAGAGATGGATGACGATCAGGATGGAGGCATTGAGGTGGAGGAGAGTGTCGAGGTAATCAACGTTCACAGATGTTACAATCACAAGTCAGAAAATTAGTTTCCTCACACCCTAATGTGAATCCTGCAGGGTTTCCACACCTCCTGACCAATGCATTTTCATGTAACCGTCAAATGGATAAAAAAAGAGCAGATTAAATATTTTATAACTAGAAAATGTATTTAAGAATAACTGTAAAAATTTATAGAATGTTCAATTACTTTTCAAAGCCTTGAAACTGGGGCTGCATGATTAATCGAAATAGACTAAAATTGGATTATGGCTTAGTGTGTTTATTTCAAAGGTTGCAATTCAATTAACTAAATATATGTGCTGCATGTTTCAATGTGAAGCATGATGTTAAACATTTGAAAATGAAGACAGCCATAAATGTTAGTATTGCAATTTTACAGTTGTAATGTAAAATAAAATGATTATATTATTTTTCTTAAATACTTAAATTATTTTACAGTGAAATATTAAATAGAGTAATATTTCTTATTTCAGTTTTTATTTAATAGTAGTAGTAGCAGCAATAATAATAATAACAACAACAAGATTATTATTATTATTTAATAGGCAAACTGATAAATAATCACAAAATTTCATCCAAATTGTGAAGCCCCCAAAACAAACACAGCAGGCCAGGAATTTTGCTGTGAATATTGAAACATACAATATAGAAATTTCAACAGCTTCTAAAATGTAAACTTTAGAAATCCATAAAAATCCTTTACATTCTATTTGTATTATAAATATAAATTATATATATAGATCATTTTGAGACTCTAATCCCACCCTTACCCTAAACAAACCACTTCTCAACAGTTACAGTATAACATATGTATAGTATATAATAAATCATAATTTTGACAGAAAAATCACAATATGTAATTTTTTGAAATTGTGCAGCCCTACTTGAAATCATACTTGTCAAATTTCCTTCAATATATTTTCAGTTATTCCATGACTGTGCTTAATTATCCTTGTCTCTTTAGTTACACTTTAGTGTTTGTTTTTTTTGCTGCTAAATTGAACAAGTGGTAGAGTAGCACAAAAGTAGTACTTGTGAAGTCTAAGGACTAACAAGCTCAGCTTAACTATTTTTGTATGTCTGTGTGATGTTTGTGTAAGAGCTGAAGTGTTATGCCAAAGCACCCTTTCTCAAGCCTGTTGGTCTATTTAGAAACACGTTTCCATCCAGCACCTCAGACAAAACGTTCAGGCTTGGCACTGGGAGAACATAGCAGAGGGGGATGAGTTTCCAAGTAATGTCCTGACGTACGTCCGTGTCTCTGGTATTGGGTTTCTTTTCCTTGTTGCTATAGATATGGTTTAGATGGATCGAAGCAGTGAAGAATCCTGGAATCACATGGTGCATCTGATTACAGCAGACAGATACCAAAACACTTTCACACTTGAGCTCTTTCGATCTTGAATGTTTACTCAGCTGTTGTTTTAAGTGTGTGTCACTGCATTTGTAGGACTTGGGTGTCTGAAGTTAATTTCAAACAATTTCTCATGCGTCCGCATCTCTTCTGTGCTTCTTACTGTAGTTCATCATTGAAGATATGCAGCAGCAACAACAGGCAAACAAGCACAGTAAACTCCATCACGAGGACCAGCATATCACTTTGGAGGAGCTTTGGAAAGGCTGGAAATCTTCTGAGGGTAGGATAGTCTCCATGATTGAGTCTTAATATGTTCTTAATGTCACTTTCTGCCCATCTTTTGGTTCTTTCACTGCTTTCTTTCCCTCTATCAGTTCATAACTGGACTCAGGAGGATGTCTTGAGGTGGCTAAGAGAGTTTGATGAGTTGGCTCAATATGAAAAGTGCTTCAAAGAGCTGCGTGTCAATGGGAACACCTTGCCCAGGTGAGACAAATCAAGACTGAACCGAATGAAAATTCAACAATTCTCAACAGTTAAACCATAAAAGGCATATACATTTACAGTGCTATTCATTTTAGTTACAATATACTATTATATAGATAGTCATAACAGCATCAGAAATCACAGAGAACAGAATAAAAATGTTATAATGTAAATGTAAATGTGATTGCACTCAACATACACTACAGTTCAAAAGTTTGGGGTCGGTATGATGTTTTAGAAACAAGTCTCTTATGCTCCCCCAGGCTGCAATTATGAGAGAAAAATACAGTAAAAGCAGTGAAATATTCATATGATTTAAATTAACTGTTTCTGTTTTAACACATATTAAAATGTAATTTATTACTGTGATGCAAAGCTGAATTTTCAGCATCATTACTCCAGTCTTCAGTGTCACATGATCCTTTAGAAATCATTCTAATATGCTGATTTGCAGCTCAATAATTTTTTTTTTGTTGTTATTATCAATGATGTGCTGCTTTTTTGTGGAAACCTTTTTTTTTTTTTCAGGATTCTTTGATGAATAGAAAGTTCAAAAGAACAGTATTTATTTAAAATAGAGATCTTTTGTAACATAAATGTCTTTACAGTCACTTTCAATCAATTTAATGCATCATTGCTGATAGATATTAATTTCTTTAAAAACAAATCTTACTGACCCCAAACTTTTGAATGATAATGCATTTAGTTAATTGCATTGATTAAATACAATAAACAGCTTTATGAAATGACATAGCTAATAGTTTCTTGTTTTGCATTTACAGAATTGCTGCCAATGAGCCATCATTTATGAGCACTTATCTGAAGATCCAGGACCAGCAACACAAACAAAAACTCAAGCTCAAAGCTCTGGATGTAGTGCTGTTTGGCCCACCTACACGTATGTATCAACTTTACATATATTGACATAAAATGTTAGCTAATTATTTTTAAATAACCATTTTCCAAACTCTATGTTATACACTCAGGATATGAACACTTCAGTCTCTGATCAACATAAGCAATTGTGAAAATGAATTATTAATTATAAAATGAAGTTAAATTGCTGCACTAAAAAACTCCTAAATATTTTGCATCTTCTTTTTGCATCAGTCCACTGACTGAATTGTGTGCACTATATGCTTCAATTGTAAATCAGATCATTAAATGACTGGAGCCACAGTATAATGAATTCTGATCAAATAGTCGTGGCTTTTTAAATGTCATTATTACATATACAGGTGCATCTCAATAAATGAGAATGTCGTGGAAAAGTTCATTTATTTCAGTAATTCAACTCAAATTGTGAAACTCGTGTATTAAATAAATTCAATGCACACAGACTGTAGTAGTTTAAGTGTTGGTGGGTTTTTGTTAAATGTGAGCCAAAATCATCACAATTAAAAGATCCAAAGACTTAAACTACTTCAGTCTGTGTGCATTGAATTTATTTAATACACGAGTTTCACAATTTGAGTTGAATTACTGAAATAAATGAACTTTTCCACGACATTCTAATTTATTGAGATGCACCTGTAGTTCTAACTGATGTGTAACATTTGAGCACATTTGAAATCAAATATCCACGCACGCCTGTTGAGAACACACAGTAGAATGACTCTCACACAGTGTAAAATATATTCAGCAGATATCCAGTCAGCAGGCAAAATAAACACACAGACGTCACATAATATATTTATTGGCTGTCTGACTAATATTCCCTTTGCTCCAGGACCCCCACACAACTGGATGAAAGACCTGGTTCTGATAGTGTCAGTAGTAATGGGTGTTGGTGGATGCTGGTTTGCACAAGTACAGAATAAAGTATCTAAGGTACATATTACAAAGATGATGAAGGACCTGGAAAGCTTGCAGAGAGCTGAACAAAGCCTCAGAGACTTACAGGAGCAGTGAGTACCTCTTCTAGATTTCCAAACCTCCACATTCAGCATTAATTTGAATCATATGATACGATTATTCACCAAAATGAATAAAGCTGTTTGATTCACACTTGATTCAACAAGCCACAGTTAATAATTTTTCATAATTCAGACTAGTAGTAGTTTATGCTGGTCTTATCTTATATTGGTCTTATATATATTGTTCTTTAAAAAACATAAAAAAATATTATCAACCCTAAACTTTTGAACAGTGGTGTGTGTATGGTATATATACAGTATATATATATATTTTTTTTTTCTTTTCTTTTAACAATTTTTAAATGTCACAAATATATTTTTACTATTCAATAAACATTGTGTTTTTTATAAAAAAATAATTCTGGCACTAAAATAGTTATGAAACCTCATTAACCATCAACATTACATTTACACTAAACAGCACAAAAATGGGACAATATTCAAAATCAAAATATAATTATTTATTTTAAATACATAATTCATTTTTAAACCATTTCATTTAAATCATAAGGAATCAATTCACTAAAATTAGACTTTCCAACATAACGTACAAGAGAGAGTGACATTGGAGAGCATTTTTTTGCCGGATCTTACAGCACAAACACTGCATTTTGTATGTTTTGAAAAGGTTGGAAAAGGCCCAGGAAGAGAAGCGCACCGTGGCGGTAGAGAAGAAGAATCTAGAGGAAAAGATGAGGGACGAGATTCAGGGTGCTCAGGAAGAGGCCAACCGCCTGCACAAACTCCGAGATGGAGCAGTGAGTGAACTCACCCGTCTTTGGTATGCAGAAGAAGAGCTCGGACAGGTTAGGATCTGCATTTCTCACTGTTAAACATCTCCCAACAAGACTCCACTTCACCCCATGGTTCTCTGTGCTCCTCGTAAAGGTGCGTGATGCATTGAAGAGGGCCGAAAAAGACATGCAGTCCTTCTGGTCAGTTCCTGAAACTTTGCAGCTGTGGCTACAGCTCACCCATGAGGTGGAGGTCCAGTACTACAGCGTCAAGAAGCATAGTGCAGTACAACAACTCGTTACAGCTAAAGATGAGGTATTTTAGAGATGAACGAGTCTCAAATGTATTACCATGCATGGGATCAGTTTGAATCATATTTTCAGGTTTCAGTTGTTTAGCCTTTGGAATTAAAGCAATTGTTCACCCCAAAATGAAAATTTGCTGAAGATTTACTTACCCACAGGCCATCCAAGCTGTAGATGAGTTTGTTTCTTCATCGGAGCAGATTTGGAGAAATTTAGCATTACATCACTCGCTCACCAATATATCGTCTGCAGAAGAAACAAACTCATCTACATCTTGGATGGCCTGAGGGTGAGTAAATTCTCAGCAAATTTAATTTTTTTTGTAAACTATTCCTTTAATATTTACAATCTATATTTATTTATTCACTCTGTGTTTTTGCACAGGCTGAGAAGATCAAGAAAAAAAGGAGTTCTTTGTTGGGTACACTATATGTTGCTCACAGCTCCTCATTGGATCAAGTGGATCAGAGAATTCTGGAGGCCAAGTAATTAGTTTTATTGCATTTAAAACTTAAGCCATTCTGAAAAAAATAATGCAATGAAGTTTATAAAATTGTCAATGTTTGCCCAAAAAATTTTGGGGAGCTAGTGTATCTATGCTAAGTTTCATATTTCAAAAGGGAATGTTCGAAGCATAAGTACACTTAGTATGGGCTTACATTGACCTGCATGTATTTTGTCAAGGAATGCACTAGCAGAGGTGACTGCTTGTCTACGGGAGCGTCTGCACCGGTGGCAGCAGATTGAGAGCTTGTGTGGTTTTCCTGTGATGAAAAATGCAGGCCTACCCAGTCTCACTGCTTCACTCTACCCAGACCCCAACTGGATGCTAATGCCCCGGGCTGCAATTCAGTCCTATCAAATGCCTGTTTCGGTGGAGGACATGGAAGAAGAAATGCCGCAGATTATACCTCAGATTCCTGGTTGGTACTTGTGTTTTTTCTTTCTTAGTTTATTACAGTTTCTTTTTTCTGTTTTATATATATAAATATGTCAACCATTCAGATCATTAAAAACTGTGAAAAGCTGTGAGAGTTTTCTGACTGATTAAAAAAGGTGCATTACTCATCTGGCTGCAGGAATGAGTCCCAAAACCCAGAAATGCACTTGTGGTTCTGTTGTCATGAAGTCAATAGTTGTTTGAAAATGCCTGATAAAAGCTTGAGGTGTTTTCGAGTTTTATTCTTCAACATAGCATAGTAATACCCCAGTCAGGGTTTTCTTGTAAGGTTTTAGGCATCTTGAAAAAGCCGGTTGCTAACAAGTGGCTAAATGAGCCTAGAGAGTTTGTCATGGACATTAACCATCATCAATTGCTGGGCAGTCGTGGCTTAATGGTTAGAGAGTTGGACTTGTAACCCAAAGGTCACAGGTTAGAGTCTCGTGGGAGTGAATGACCAGCACTCTCTTCCACCCTCAATAACACGACTGAGGTGAGACCCTCGAGCAAGGCACTGAACCCCCAACTGCTCCCCGTGTGTGCACTTGTATGGGTTAAATGCAGAGCATAAATTCAGAGAATGGGACACCATACTTGGCCACACATCGTGTCACTTTCACTTTCATCAAGATTAAAAGATTTGTCAGAAGCTTAGTGGTAGTGACATTGAAGTCATGTGTAGTTTAGTTTATAACTTATGGCCTGTCCACACGAACGCGGTTATTTTTAAAACTGCAGCTTTTTCTACACGGTTTGGCCGTTCATCCACATGCAAACGCAGCACCAGTTTACTGAAACCGCACATTTTTGAAAACACCTGCCAGGATGAAGATTTTCAAAAACTGGTTGCAGTGTTATCGTGTAGACAGCGAAACCGGAGTTTTTGGCTTGTGACGTCAGCGCTTGCGCTGTTATCTCCGCCTACTGGAAACTTTTTCAGGCTTCTGATTGGCCAACATGGCTTTACGGTTGAGATTATACAACACCTGTTGGTTTGGCATGCTCTTGACAGTGCTTCATAGCATGCGTTTGCATTTTCATGTGGATGGAGATTTTTTTTAAAAACAGAAGAAGGAAAAACTCCGTTTATAAAAATACCCGTGTACGTGTGGACATGGCCTTATTGCTTCTGCCAATTGTATTCAGGCTTTACAATTCATAAAAATTGTGCTAATTTGTAAAGATTATCTTTGATGAACAAAATGTGTAAGAATTACTTTTGTTTTACTGCTTTCCATCAGGTAGAAAAAAGTTTTCAACACATTGCAGCACATTTAAATAATTTTAACTGTTCGATTATTAAAACCGGCATTAATTATTCATATACTTTTCAGTAACAGTTGCACCTCTGAAATGTTCCCCACGATCTCTGGTACGCTCTCGCCGATCTGGGCATATTGTGCCATCACCTGTCATCGTATCACCTGACCCAGACCTCCTGATTCCCATACGAACTCCAGTACGCCGATATGGAGATGAAGAAGAAGAAGAGCATATCAAATTCTCCCCTCTTGTGAGACAGTATGTCAGCCAGACATTTTGTCCTTTGATTTTGCATTGCATCGAAAAGTGCAGCTCAAAGATTCTTAAAAATACTGGTACTTTACAATAAGGTTCAATTCATTAACATTAGCTAATGCATTAGGTATTATCAACTAACAATAAACAAGTTTTACAGCAATTATTAATCCAGGTTAATGTTAATTTATGAATATCTTCTCTGTATGAACATTTGCTGAGTGTCCCTCTTTCTGACAGGGAGTCTATGGAAACATCTTCAGATACAGATTCTATCGGGTCCTCCATCAACAGAATGTACAGCACCCTTGATGTTTCTCCTCGAAGAAAATACATTTTCTCTGACAACATGCCCCGAAAGATCTCCCTGGATGAACAAGAGGACAGCCCCTCCCGCAAGATCTCCGAGGGGGAGATGGATGAATCTTTGGTGAACACCTTAAGGAAAGTTTCACGAGATGAACTTGATACTCCATCAAGAAAGACATCTAGAGACGAACTAGAGGCCACTGTGGACCATCCTAAACAATTGGGTAGAGGAGAAACTGAGGCTAGCATCGATTCAAGGAAATTCCCCAGGGATCTACCTTTGGATTCCACAATGAGGTACTACTCTACAGAAAAGATGTGTCCAGCAGCGATCAGCATGGATAGTCAGAGACAACGATCACTCAGAGACAGAAAAGACCATATGGACAGCATTTCAAAAGTGATACCAAAAGCAGAGCTCAATATAGACACCACAAGTGGAACAAGATATTCAGATGCCTTAATGAACACTTCCATTAAACACAAAGAAAACCTGGATTTTCCAACCAGTATCCAGCGAGGAAGAGTGTTTAGGGAAAGCTCCTTTGATGCCACCTTTGATAGTTCAGTGGAAAGCTCTAAACAATTAAAAATGTTAGGCAAAACATATTCATCCAAAGACATCCCTTCACGAATGATGGCACAAGATGATTTTGATGTGTCCACGGATTTCGAAAGACAGAAAATAAGAGATATTTCAATGGATACGGCTTCAAAAAACATACTGAAAGAGGAGTTTGAGAGAAGCAAATCCTTTAAAGAGAACAGGGAAATTCCCTCAAAAAAAATCTCTCGAGATGAGCAAGACATTGCAATGGAGACGCAACGAATACAACGCAAGATAGACAGCTCTGTGGAAACTCCCATTGGTAAAATACAGAGAGAGATGGTGGGTCTATCTGTGGAGGCTCCAAGGTGTAAGATATCGCAGGAAGAATTCCTGGTTACGAACCCTGGACAGTTTGGCCCGCCTGACCTAACCGTTTACTCGTTGATGCTCTGGAAATCAGCCTCAGACTCGCTCAGCACACTAGTGTATGACGGCATTCTAGAAAAGTCCTACGGGAACCCTCTCATGCCTAGTCCTGGTGATCTCAGTCACGCGGCTTCAGTGTCTTGTTCTTCCCAAAGCCTTCTCGGAAATGAAGGTCAATCTGTATATGTGTCTTCTTCAGAATTTGGTGGTAAAGACAAGGGCAAGACATCTTCAAAGCTCAAGAATATATTCAAAAAGAAAAAGGATTTAGAAAAATATAAAGACTCATAAAGGTCAACAACAAGTAGGAATTCAGACACTTTTAAAAGACCAAAGTCTCTTATAAAACTGGCTTGGAAAGCTGCCTTGTAAACTAGAACATAAGCATAGCTAAACATGCTGAATGGAGTAACCTTGGATTTTCTTGCAAAAGGTTTTTCTTAGATAAGCAGGGCCCTCAGCTAAATGGATGCAATCTTGTGAAACAAGGAGCAGAACTGCACTTTTCCAACTTGGATTCAGAGATACTGTATTACGCAAGATGTTCTGTCCTGTGAAGCTGCCGAGATATTAATTGCACATTTTTCTTTCTTTATTGTGGGATCTATTCATCATTTGAAATAATTTGCAATGACATGGACATGTGGAGTTTTTGCTCTGATGAACTGAGACTTTTGCATATTAACAAATCATTGTAGCATTGAAGACACAATCACAACATGCTCAACCTATTTATTTGATTTACTAAAGTTTTCACAAAATGTCAGGAAAAAAGAAGACAAATCCAAATGACTACTAAAGGTTGCCTAAGATACTGTATTTACAACAGGACTAGCAAAAATTGTATATAAAAATATGAGCCTATTATTCATAAATGTGTTTCAATGTATTGGATTTGATTCTAATGAAGCTTTAATTAATTGCTAGTTAATACAGATGGAGCTAGGTAATAATCTAATAGGATTATATTAAAATGTTTACATTTTTGCTAGTCCTCATCATCCAAAGTTAAAAAGTTGCAGTTAGATGAAGGATATTTGTATTTAATTATATGTTTGATTGGGCATCAAACACTGACAATTATTTTATTCAATGTAGTTTATTGACGTTTTTGACCTTGAACTTAGATTTTTTTATGGCTTGTGTAAGTATTTCACATTTTAAGTCAGTTAAGTCTGTTTTGGTGGTGTCTGTCTGATTTTATTGTACACCACTTTGAGCAACATTTGTTTTTTCAAAAAAATAGATTTGACTTGGGGAACTATTCTTCTTGAAATTACATTTATCCTAATGCCATTTCAGATATTTTGTGGGATCCTGCCCTTTTCCATTCAATATGTTCTTGTGAAAATATGAAAAATAAATTTGATTTAAAAATAATATTAAAGGAATAGTTTAACCAAAAATGACAATTTGCTAAATATTTACTCACCCTCAGGCCATCCAAGATGTAGATGAGTTTGTTTCTTAATCAGAACCAATTTGGAGAAATGTAGCATTACATCACTTGCTCACCAGTGGATACTCTGCAGTGAATGGGTGCCGTCAGAATGAGAGTCCAAACGGCTGATAAAACCATCACAATAATCCACAAAACTCCAGGCCACCAATTAACATCTTGTAAAGTAAAAAGCTCAGTGTTTGTAATAAACAAATCCATCACAAACATGTTATAACTTAAAACGAGTCGTCTATCCATAATGTCGCTTTCTCCAATGAATAAGTCATCTTATCTGACTCAGGAAAGAACTGTGCACAGATCCAACACAATTTATAAGTGAAGACCGTTCAAAAGAGTTCTAAACAAATATGTTGGCAGGTTTTGGTCTGAGAGGACAAAAGGGAATAGACATATTCACTGGAGGAGCGTTATTATGAATTCTAGACTCTGGATTGTGGAGTATTTTGGTCAGAAGCAACGGTTTTTAAGTTTAAGTGCCTTGATTGATTTGTTTCTTACAAATACACAGCTTTTCACTTCACAAGAGGTTAATTGATGGACTGGAGTGGCGTGGATTACTTGTGGATTATTGTGATGCTTTATCAACTGTTTGGACTCTAATTCTGACGGCACCCATTCACTGCAGAGGATCCACTAATGAGCAAGTGAAGTAATGCTACATTTCTCCAAATCTGTTCCGATGAAGAAACAAACTCATCTACAACTTGGATGGCCTGAGCGTGAGTACATTTTCAGTAAATTTCCATTTTTGGGTGAACTATCCCTTTAATCAAAATGTTGATTAAACCTTGCTGGAAATGTGCATTATAGCAGTCAGGGGTTTACAGCTCTTAATCACCTTGAAAATAGCCATAAAATATGTCCAGGCTGCTACAATTAACACTTCAGAGGCAAAGTTAGTGTCTGGATTTGCCCAAATTTGCACGATTAATGACAATGTCTGTGAATATTTTAGATAAAGAATATGGTTGAAAATGGTTCAAACATATGATGTGAAGCAACAGCAAATAAACAAGATATTTACAAACAAAGCTGTAGGCCTATTTGTGTCCAGGTGGAAGTTTTAACCACAACATATACTCAGATTTTTTATTTCTTAGTTGTTGTCTGCCATTATTTTGAATGAGCAACCACTTTGTTGGCTAATCTAAGTAGTTCTGCCAGACTGAATATAAATCTCACTGAAAGCTCTTAGTCAAAAGTTTGATTCTGCATTTTTCTTACCAATTTTAGACATTTTTGATGTTATCAAAAAGGGTGCTTTCCGGTATCTTTTGATGATTTGGTGCTGCAGGTTCTTGTAAAGTGGTAAATCATTTGATGTTTAACCACAAATGTTTCCAGTGGTTATTACTGTTTTGTTTAGTTTTTTTTTTTTTGAGAATTTTTCTGTTTAATTTTATGTACGTGTGTATTGACTTCATTATTATTATTATAAACCAGACTAATCGATTGCATATTTGAGGTCCACATTTTTAACCTGCAGACACTGTTTTTTGAAACTAAGAATTCAAGTAAGCATGTTCAATTGTTTCATGCTGAAACAGGAAAACCACAACTTTCAAATTTCACTGCACTAGTGCATTTAGAGCTGGTTTTGTTTAGATGACAAACCTGAATATGTGGGTAGAGGCTATGGTTATGGAAACAAGCAATTGTACATGTCATCAGGCTGCAGAGCAATACACCTCACAAGCAAAAACATTCTCATAAAAACACATACAAAACATGATCACATTCAACTAATTCAGACATTTAGAGGCCAACGTTCAACGCCAAACATTCTGATCTTCACTGAAGAAAGAGTTATCACTAAAGTTCAGAGAGCTTTAGAAAGTGACTGGTATAACAGGATGTGACAGTAAGCTTCCTGTTATGGCCTGCTTTAATGTTACCACTGAAATTCTGCTAAGGGCTTTTATAATGACAGTTAAATCTCAACATGTTGTCACTACAGTATATCAATTCAGCTTCAGTTAGACATGAACTGAGTTGCACAAATGATCTTCTGTGATGTGCTGACAACAATATCATATTTTATACATTTTAAAAATTGTAAAGATCACTTTATATCAGAATGAAAGTGTATTTTTGGACTATTTTACTTTGAGAGTTTTATGAAATGAAACTTTGTGTGAGTTTAACAACCAGCTGATAGACATAATGTAATTCAAATACTAATGAATTTGATAAAACCCACAATCTAAGCAAAAGGAAAAAATCCCCGACCTTTAAGCATTTCAAAGCCCTTTATCAGAAATCCCTCCCACCACAGTCAGCCAGGCGACGTTTACATTGAAGACCCTTTGCTTTTATCTTATCAGTCACCGAGATGGAGCGAGCAATAGTTATTGTCATCGCGCTCGTATGTAAGTCCATTTTAGTGTTTTTTTTCTTGTTGCGTTCTTTTGATTTTATTGACAGTCCTCTTTCAAATATATGAACTTACATATACTACGTATTTTTGCTTTTGCAGGTGTTTTGTTCTGTGAACAGCAGAGAGTCTTTGGGGCAGAAGTGGACATGAGAGTTAAAGCAGGAGACAGCATCACTCTCTACTCTGACTGTGTCATGCCATCAGGATCACACATTTTTTGGTGGAGAAACTGCTCACATGAGCATCAACCATCTCTGTTCATAGAGGCTGAAAACCTGTTCCAGAGGACTTTTCCACGTTTTAGTTTCGTGCTCAACAGCTCCAGTAACTCCTATGATCTACATATTACAAATATCAGTGTCTCTGATGAGGGACTGTATTATTGTGTAATAAAAGAAAGAAAAGTACATGATGTACACGGCATCGTAGGCTCTGAGTACCAGTATGGAAACAGAAGGACTCGTCTATCTCTCTTGGGTAAGAAAATATCCTGGTGTTTAAGTTGTTTCTTTTAGTAAACTGTAAAGAAACTGTTGGCTATATTTGATAAAACCTTGTCAAATTTTTATGCTGATAATATACTTTTTAAAGAATTGTTTTTTCATGAAATGGAAAAAATGCAAAATAGCAAAAATTTGGACACAAACCACACTAGTGTTTGTAAACATTTATCTACACTTTCACAAAAGGAAATACCCATATTTTTTTTCAAGTGATGTGTGTGATAGATAGATAGATAGATAGATAGATAGAAACACAGAACACAGTAACACATCCTTTAAAATATATGAAACTAAGAATACGTCTATACAAAAATGTGTACTTACTTTCACTTATGTTCCATTTAGAGCCAGCGTCTCCTCATGCTGAGCAGTTCAACACCTCCTCCACACCTCCTGTATCAGACCTCTGCTGGAGTCCGCTGGTCAGTGTGTGTCCAGTGTGTGTTCTCCTCTTCTCCGTCTGTGTTTTCTGCCTCTGTCGGAGGAAAACTACAGGTGATCATTCACTCCTGAACTCAAGAGTTATGATGTACCAGACAGCAGCTTCGATCATTCTGATACCGCAAGATTTGCTTTACATTATCATCATATCACAAAATGAACAGTATAAAATATCACAATTTTAGAGGTTTGTGAACAATGAAATGCATTTTAAAATGTTTTATTTCATCTGAATTAAGCTATTTTAATTATAGTTGCTGCAGCAACACAGACTGAGAACAGATATTACCAGGTACTGCATCACATGTGCACATCCTGGCATCCCAGTATAACATTTATTTTGTCTCATCAAACATTCTACAGTTTGTATTTTGTATACTGATATTAAGTACAATAACAAAATAGGCCTACTGTTTTTTCACAGAGTGAAGATGAAGTGTGCTACGCCTCATTGAACACACTTTCCATGCTGAAGAAAAAGACACTGCAGAATTCAGACTTCTGTACTTACACTGAGGTCAGAACCAAAAGAACACAAAGAGAGGATTCTGGAACTCTCTAGGGCTTGAACTATTTAACCCTCGGTCATTCTAAACACCCTGGTAAACGCAATCCTGGCTTCTTGCTTCACATTTCACACTGTTCATTATAATTAACCCGGGGATAATAAAAGAAACGGATGTACATTCCGAAACCCTGGGTTAATATTCTTATTTGCATATTTGCGGTGTCCGTGTCATTGATTGGACAGATGCAGCAACTGACCTGTTTACATAACGACTCTAGCATTGCGCATCCTCATACTTTTTATTTCAGACTTGCTGTCAAGCAATGTAAGAATGAAACAGGCTCTTCTTTATTTTTTCACTTACGCGTTTTTACCCTTTGACATTTTTGAGACGCCTCAGACGCTAAACCCCGGGGTTAAGCGCACTGAAAAGCCCTAATCCTTAAAGATGCAATACAAAGTATTTATTGACTACTTGTTACTTCACTTAAATGTTTACCAATCCCGACTGTGTAAATGTATCCATTGTGAATGCATTTTATTTATGTAAAGAAATCAGAACCAATAATGTTCCCTCTAATTTTTCTAATACACTTTTCTCTGTTGGGCGGACATTTCGGCCACCTGAGCAAAAACATTCTTTTTTTTTTTATATATATATTTTATAAACAAAAAACAGTAACCAACATAAGATAACAAAATACACATATTTACACCCACACACACAGACAAAAAAAAAAAAAAACCCGGACTGCCTCAGTTAACAAATATATACAACATAGTATTCACAATTGTTTTATAATAGCAAAAACATTCTTTATACCAGACCTGTACAGCGCACATACAAACATTTTTTAACTTCAGTGTGCGATTTATATTTCATTTGACCCTTGATGTAACTAAATGATGCACATTTTAGGTTACCTGAGAAAGAAATCAGAACCAATAATGTTCCCTCTAATTTTTCTAATACACTTTTCTCTGTTGGGCGGACATTTCGGCCACCTGAGCAAAAACATTCTTTTTTTTTTTATATATATATTTTATAAACAAAAAACAGTAACCAACATAAGATAACAAAATACACATATTTACACCCACACACACAGACAAAAAAAAAAAAAAACCCGGACTGCCTCAGTTAACAAATATATACAACATAGTATTCACAATTGTTTTATAATAGCAAAAACATTCTTTATACCAGACCTGTACAGCGCACATACAAACATTTTTTAACTTCAGTGTGCGATTTATATTTCATTTGACCCTTGATGTAACTAAATGATGCACATTTTAGGTTACCTGAGAAAACATTTTTACAGTGCTGTGTTACCAAGAAATTCTATTAAAAATCTCTTACGCAGAACAGTTCAATTTTTTTTATAACATATGCTAATAATATAATATGAACAAAATGAAGCAGCTATTGTCCATGAATTCCCTTTTTGAGGTCAATTATTTATTAGGTTTATAATAATATAATATAATATAATACAATATAGGCTAATATAATATAATATAAAACCAAACAAGCATTTAAACTGATAGAATTTAATAGAAAACAAACTGAAACTTTTAAACTGAGATCTGTAAGCTAAATATTTAAAAAAAAACGTGAATTCTTTTAGTTTGCACACTACTACACCTGTGTGTAACTGTACATGTCTGGGAGTTTTGTTACCGTTCTGTGCTCATCATCCGCTATTTCCAAGCCACTCTTCTTTCAAATATGACGTTTTATTTTTCATTGCACAACCATTAAAGTATTCGCTTTCTACAGCAACTCGTTTGGCGCACATAATTCTCTTTCCATGAAACCTGTAAATCGCATTCACCGGTTCTAATTCTATAGCGCTTTGTCCGAGCATTGCAATTATTTCGCATTTGCTAGAATTCAATCAAATAGTTTTCCCAACTCATTTTTTTGCGTGTGTCCTGTTCGCGCCATATTATTTCTTCTGCTGCATAGAGGAAACACTGGTAAGAACTTACCATTAAAAAAAAAAACATGACACAAGTCAGTAATCATGATTATTGTTATAATAAATGTTTATACTGATGTACTGTCTGTTTTTTTCTGTACTGTTTTTTTTTGACACAATCACTATTACGTACCCATGCTGTCTCACACAGATGCAGGGCTGTTGTAGAAAAACACAGAACAAACTAATGTAATATATAAGGGTTTCTACAGACATGAACAAGTTAAATTTAAGACTTTTTAAAGGGGTCATATGATGCTGCTAAAAAGAACATTATTTTGTGTATTTGGTGTAATGAAATGTGTTTATGCGGTTTAAAGTAAAAAAAACACATTATTTTCCACATACTGTACATTATTGTTTCTCCTCTATGCCCTAACAATAATTACAACTGCAATAAATAATGTTATGAGATTAATGTTTTAGATGCATTTATGAGTATACAAATAAGAAATGTTGAGGGGGAAAATTCATACTTTTCAACATACTTCTCAACTAAACTTACCAGTAAGTGGCGGTTAGTCACTTAATGAGTGAGTCATCGAGTCATTCAATTTAACTGATTGAGTGTGTTATCATGCTGGTATCTTAAGGACTTTCGTGGACAGCTGACTCCTAAAGTTTTTGATATTCTTCATATTCTGTGTGGTGGTCAGATAGGTTTAAATAGATTTTTTTACCTTTTATGGGCATTTTACCTTTATAAAGCCATTTTTTCTATAAGTGTGCATTATCTTTTGAGTCAAATTCTTACATTTAATCAGTGAATAAGAATAATAAGACATTTGGGCTGTTACCAAGCAAATTAAATCAGTATCAACAAAATTCCTCTTTGCAATCCAGACATAAGCTGCACCTGAATTGGCATTTAGAAGTATTTACACACTGTTTAATGCATTTAACCTGCGGTTACAAATGCATAAATAATTTGATATATTAAACATAAAAAAATTAAATACTGATATTTGAAATGATTTAAAAAATGAAAAGATACTTTAAATGTGAAATTAAAACCGACAGTAGGTGGCAGCAAGTCACTGTTAATAAGTGAGTCATTGCGACTGAAC
>NW_015652264.1:108048-111536 GCF_001515625.1 Sinocyclocheilus rhinocerous | reverse complement strand
ATCAACAAAATTCATCTTTGCAATCCAGACATAAGCTGCACCTGAATTGGCATTTAGAAGTATTTACACACTGTTTAATGCATTTAACCTGCGGTTACAAATGCATAAATAATTTGATATATTAAACATAAAAAAATTAAATACTGATATTTGAAATGATTTAAAAAATGAAAAGATACTTTAAATGTGAAATTAAAACCGACAGTAGGTGGCAGCAAGTCACTGTTAATAAGCGAGTCATTGCGATTGAACCGAATCATTTAAATGGTTGATTAATTCAGGAACGAATCACCATCATATTGCTCAAAGACGCAAAACAGCGCAAAAACAGGCAATATGGTGTCTAAAACGTAAGTCTCTTAATAAAACATCTAGTTTATTGAACTGTTGTAAAAAAAAAACATTACATTTGTATATGGTAATTTTTGGAGAAAAACGGCACTCTTCCTGTGAAATTAACTATATGAAGTGGTATAAATATACACATTTTCTGCCCCCATGTCTTGAATTTGTGATCATTCTGAATGTATTTTAATAGACTGCTCACTTGTCATGGTGTTACTTAACTATATCATGTTATGAATAAACTAAACATTTTGAATTTTTACCTCAGTGTGTTTCTTCTGAGTTTATGTGTGCTGTTACGCTCATTTGTTATGAAGACTCTCAAGAGACAAACAGAGTGAGGCTCAGCGCGACCTTGTTTTCTGTATTCTGCTAATTTACTGCAATTCTCTCTGATGACGCAGTAATTTACCGCCGGGAAGAAAAAATCTTCGGTCTGTCCAATGATTGTAAACAGTCATTAGGTCCGTCAGACTTAAGATACTTTAGCGGTAATGTGACCAAAAATATTTAAGACCCATCGAATCCGATTTTAAGACATTGTAAGGCCTTATATTAGGAAAAGTTAAGACATTAAGACTTTTTAAGGACCCGCGGACACCCTGATATATACAAAATAGATCTAAAACTATAGATTTATTCAGATTTATTTTTTATCTATTTCTTTTTGAGTATTTTTTTTTTAATAGAGTTCCCTTGAAAGGGTTTGTTTAGACTCCTCTACATGTTGACATGATCATTTTTGACTAATTTCATCAAAATTATCTTTCATTCTCAGTCAGGAAGGAAACCACAGAAGATTTCCACTTGAGCATGCAACAGACTGAGGGTCACACAAATGTGAAAACGAGTTTGGCAAAAAAAAAAACCCAACAGAACCAAACATCTTGGCAAAAGAGTGTTAAATGTGCCTGCATGCTGCTGATGCAGTGACTTAATTATATTAGAATGATTTCTGAAGGATTATGCAACACTGAAGAAATTACTGTTTTACAGTATTTTTTAATCAAATAAATGCAGCCTTTGTGAAAAATTATCAGCCCCAAACGTTTGAAAGGTAATGCAGCACTGACATTGACATAATTCCACAAGACCTTTATGTCCTCCATTGATTGTTCCACATATTCTTTGGCAAAAGTAGACGCGTTAGCAGCACTGACTGTAAAAGCAGATGATATTAGAAATATTACCCATACTTGTTTCCATTTTAGAACAAAACTTTTACTTAAATATTCAAATAAGTGTCAGGAAATGAAGCAGGGTAAACCAAACATATTTACGTATATTCAAATTTAAACCCATCATGAATAAAAACCTTATATTCATGCCACTGATTAAAACAGTCACGCTTGGGTTGAAAGCACAATGGCACTTCACAAGTCACACACATGACTGGAGTTTTCAGGTGGCAGAGCTTGCACTTGCGCCTACCGAGAGCACTGTCCGGCTTGAAGTGCTTGGGCCTGTGGGTTCCTTCAGGAAGTGATGATTCAGGAGATGAGGGAGGAGCTGAAACAGGAGCGGAAGGAGAAGACGAGATGGGAGCAGAGGAAACTGATGCAGATTCAAACCTGTTCTCAGCATCCATTTCTGTAAGCTCTAAAACAAGCGTCTCGAAGAATGTCTTCCGTGTCAGAGTTTTTTGTTTTTTTCTCTTGGCCGCCAGTTCATGCAAAATGAACGCATTCTCTACGGCAATGTCCAAAAGGTGATAAAAAACACACTGATACCACTTTTTTGGTTTATGTAGAACTCTGTAATGTCCAGTGATGAAACTGGATGGATCCACTGTCCCCACATTCCTGGGTGGAAAGAAAAAAGACAATATTTTAAACTTAAAGGTTAACTTTAAACTTAAAAGGTAAATATTCCTGTGAATAATACACAGGCAAAACAGAATGACACAAGTGGCCTCTTAAACAAAACTAGTTGAACAGTTTCAGTTTCAGAGCAGGTTTAGAGTTGACAAAACCCAACAAATTCAAAACTGTTTAGATTAGGTTCTGTGGATTACCAAAAACGCTCGCTATAAATGCTCTCTGTCAACTCAGTGTGTGGTCCAGAGTTTGTGATTACCTCAAGAATGCAGCTAACAGCCAATCGCACAATAACACTGAATTTAATTTATATAGGTTCAAAAAGAACTTAAAAGGAAACAATCTTTTTTATATAAATTCTAAAGCTTGTATTTATATGTACATATTTATATTAATTTAAATTAGGAGTTGAATATTGTCTATACAGTGGGTATAGAAAAGAATCACCCCCCTTTATAATAATCACATTTTGTTGCTTTGCAGCCTGAAATGAAGACGGGCACAGTTTTTGTTTTATCCAGCTGTATTTACTCAGTGCAACTTATAACATCCAAGTGAAAGATATAACGGTAACCTGTTAGAAAAAAAAAAACAGATTCAC
The DNA here is from genome assembly GCF_001515625.1 of Sinocyclocheilus rhinocerous. Classification (NCBI taxonomy): domain Eukaryota; kingdom Metazoa; phylum Chordata; class Actinopteri; order Cypriniformes; family Cyprinidae; genus Sinocyclocheilus; species Sinocyclocheilus rhinocerous. The sequence goes on along the minus strand of NW_015652264.1, from coordinate 108,773 downwards.
TGAGTTGGAAAAAGTATCACCACCTTGTGTCAGCATTCTGTTGAACCACCTTTTACTTTAATGACAGCCTTTAGACTGTTGGGATGTCTTTACTAACTTTGCACTCTTCTTTGCAGAACTGCTCAAGTTCAGTTAAATTTAATGGTGAGTGTTTGTGGACTGCAGTCTTCAAGTCATTCCACAGATTTTCAATGGGATTTAAGTCTGGGCTCTGACTAGGCCATGCAAGGACATTCACCTTTTTCTCCTTCAACCACAGTGTGGTCAGTTTTGCTTTATGCTTTGGGTCATTGTCATGTTGGAAGGTAACCCTTCTTCCCATTGACAACTGTCTGGCAGAGGGCAGCAGATTTTCTTCAAGAATTTGATGGTATTTTGCCCCATCCATTTTTCCTTTTATCGTGACAAGTGCTCCAGTCGCTGCTGCAGAGAAACACCGCATAACAGGACATCACCACCTCCATGCTTTACTGTAGGAATGGTGTTATTTGGATGGGGAGCTGTATTGGATTTCCGCCAGACATATCATTTGGTTTTGAGGCCAAATAATTCAATTTTAGTCTCATCTGCCTCAGAATCACCAAGATGTGTTTTGGCAAAGCTCAGTTTTGACTGCATGTGGCCTTTCTTGAGGACTGGCTTTTTTCATGCACCCCTCCCATACAAGCCACATTTGTGGAGAATTTGTGATATTGTTGTCACATGCACACAATGACCACTCTTTG
>NW_015652264.1:49384-107692 GCF_001515625.1 Sinocyclocheilus rhinocerous | reverse complement strand
TTTTTTCATGCACCCCCCCCATACAAGCCACATTTGTGGAGAATTTGTGATATTGTTGTCACAGGCACAGAGTTGCTGTAGGCCTCTTGATCGCCTCTCTGACCAGTTTCCTCCTGGCTATTTCATCCAGTTTGGAGCGACGTCCTGATCCAGGGAGGGTCTTGTGTTGTACCAAATACCTTCCACTTCTTAATAATAGACTTCACTGTGCTTCTAGGCATTGATAAAGCCTTTGAATTTTTTTTGTATCCATCTCCTGACTTGTGCCTGTCCACAACTTGTCTTTTGACAGTACTTTGCCACCCATAGTTGATTGTTTGCTTCAGTTGCACTACCAAGGACTGAAATGCTCCAGAAAAGCATTTTTCATGCTGAGCTAATCAAAATGACCACAGCTGATCACAGTTGAACGTCAAATGGCTTTGTGTGCCGTTGAGAAGGTGATTAGCTACACCTTACTGAGTTTACAAGTCATTTTCAGGAGGGGGTGATCCTTTTTCCAACTCAGTGATTCTGTTTTTTTATTTATTTTTAAATACAGCTGGATAAAACAACGTCTTCATTTCAGGCTGCAAAGCAACAACATTTGATTATTTTAAAGGGGGGTAATTTTCTATGCCCATTGTATATACACTAATCCATCCTCTTGAACCCGAAGGAAAAAAAAATATTTTTTTTGCTCAAAATACACTCAAAGTTACCTAGAACTGGCTTCATGAAACAGGCCAAAGGACTATCACTGAAATTCTACTAACCTGTTGTAGTCCAGCACCACAGCTGGAATGGGAACCTCCTTAAGGGTCCGAAGTGCATCGCTTTTCACCTTTCTCTGCACAGTATCACCTTCATAAGCTTTATGGAAGGTGGAGCACATCTGCACTTCCTGGGAGTCTTTCCACTCAATAAACAGAAGATTATCGTCCCTGATCCAGCGCATGGTGCCGCGTGGAGCGTTCTTCGACAATCTATTCACTGAGATTTTTGGGAAACCCTTCCTGGTCGACAAAACAGGGCCACAAGCCCAGAACTTTTTACACAAGAGGTCCCTGAAGAGTGTGGGGCTGGTGTAAAATTTGTCCACAAACAGTTTGTACCCAGAGCCCAACATATTTTCATCCACCAATGCCATAACGGACTCATAGCTCAGGCCCACATTCTGTGACGCACATGACTTCCCCTCGTAAATTAAGAAGTCCCATGTATAGCCACAGGTGCAGTCTGTCAGTGCAAAGAGTTTGTATCCTCTATCTGCAGATTTGTCTTCCATGGATTGTTTGAGTCCAGCTCTAGGCTGTGCTGCCACTATTCTTTCATCAATGGTGATGTTCTGAAAGGGATGAAAATGGGTCTTGCAGGCCTCTCGAATGAGTTGAGATAGAGGTAGAATTTTACCTAACCGTTCATAGGCTGCTGTTCCCTTCTTCAAGTAATTTTTCTCATCTTCGATGGTATTGCTGAAATGAAGAGTATTGGCGATTGTCACAAATTTTTGATAAGACATGACATGTGCAGGAAAGGATGGACTGAAGTACTGGGACTCCCGCCAATATTCTGTCAGTAAAGAGCACTTCAAAAGACTTGTGTAAATTACCAGTCCTATGTACGACTTCAAGTCTTTCAGAGAAAGGTAGAGCCAAGGATTACCCACATCCTTGCACTTGCTCCCATAGACATTTGTGTGCCCTACAATAGACTGCATCATTGTTTTTGGAAAGAACAGCTGAAAAAACTGGAGAGGACTGCTACAATTGCTTGGTAAAAACTTTGGTCCAGGTTCTTGGACAGGTGTGAAGTCTAGCTGAAGCGGTTCAACATCTGTTTCATCTAAGCTGCGCCACCTTTCTGTTGACAAGCCATCATTTTCACTCTCCCTGCCATCTCCTCCAGCAGCAGAACATGTGGAAGACAGACGGGATCTCTTTCTCTGCTGTAGGTCGCAGTCCTCATCTGGTGAGTAAATATCAGGTGAAGGCCTATTCCATGGAACAAGAAGAAGAAAAAAAACAATTAGCAAGGTTCTTCACAACTGTGTTGATTAAATGCCTGTGTTCACACCAACACAAATGTTCAGTCTGTTTTTGCATGCGATTTGTTGGTTCAGACAAATGCATAAAAATGGCAGTAGGTTCCACTTCTAGAAGAGCAGAAATACAGCAGTTATTCCTCTACACAATGCAGCACTGCACAACTTTGTTACTAACCTGGGCTGCGTTTCCCAAAAGCTTCGTAAGCCTAAGTAGTTCGTAAAAACGATCGTACGACTGATCTTAATATTACGGTCTGTTTCCCAAAAGCATCGTAACTTAAGTAGCACTTGAAAATCATCGTAGCTCTACGAGTGCTCTGGGGTAATCGTAAAGCCCTAATTGCATCGTAAGAAGACAGATTTATGCGGTCACCTGCAGGACAATCGGCAGATTGCACCTTTAACTTTATTCAAGTGCAATGCGATTATAATATAAAGTTTTGATTGTACTTTATTGTAGGCTACACTTTATTACTCGTTTTTATGAATTTATAAATGAAATAATTAAAAAGGGCAGAAAAAATAGAAATACACATCTAAATTAAATGACTGAACAAAAATGAATAAAAGTAATGTAAGAAATTTTTATTATTATTATGTAAAGTATAATATTATACGTATAAATATAATATAATATAATATAATAGTTATTATATCGGAGTTGTCTGGAACACAGCATTAGGTTTACATTTCAATAAACGAGCGTGTACTACAATTACGAGCCAGGTGACATTTCAGCACTTGACAAACGGATAGCGACTCCTACGTAGCACTTAAAGCACGGCTACGTGTGATTGCGTTAAGTGCATTTTTGGGAAACACACGATCGTAAAATGACTCGTACAAAACGCTCTTAAGCTCTAAGATCAGTCGTTATCGAGAAACGCAGCCCTGCTTGTCACAGAGAACTACTCAAACATTATTTACATGTTTTTAAACAGCCATTCAGATTTTTGTTTTTGCTATGGTGTTCATAAGACGGCCAATACAAGAGTACAGAGACAAGAGAGTCAGTTTTGAAAGAGATAAGAACACCAGTACACAAGCAGGAAAAATCTGTCACATTGACGCCATGCGAATGTTTGTGTCAGGATGCACAGACACATTAACTGCTGTTCATTCAAATATTCATCTTCATACTCATATTGTTGTACACAGGACTTTAAGACTTGTTTTTGTTTAACAATTGCACAAGTACAAAGTCTCTCATGCTCTTCCATTAAAAAAAAAAAAGAGTTTATGTTGACTTGTTAATAGGTGATTTGTAGACACAGTAACACATTGTAGATCTGTGGAGTGTAAAGTTTTTATTTCTATACTTAATTGTGTCAGTAGGCCCTACGTAGCATGTTGTTGCTGGTGTTTTATTATACATATATAAAAGCATAGTCCATTGCTATCATGACTATGGATTTTAAGATTATAAAAATAGTATTATTTGCTATGGATCTTCAATGATTTCATCAAATCCCCATTCTAACATGCTGTTATGACAAATTGCTGTTTGAAGGGTAAGTCCATACAATTACATTTCTTTGCATCAACCATAATATTTAACCCACATTATAAATGTGAGTGCTAAAATACGGTGTTAAAAGAAAGTAAATGTGTCTCAGGAAAATGTGTAGAAAAACTCACCAATCTAGAACAGGGTCAAGACCATTCCTTAACATTTCCTCTGCTGTGCTGTCCACACTGCTGGCCACACTGTACTGGTCACAAACATAAAGATCTTCATCATTACTGGCTACACTGTCCTCCACGCCATTCTCAGTACTTTTCTTTGGATCCATCGGAGAGTTCTAAAGAGCAATCGATGCGAATGTATCCTGCTGAATGTAAGGTGAGTAAAACAGTGAATTAGTGGCCTCTGCATGTTTTAGGGAGTACAGACAAACCAGCAATCGATGCGAATGTATCCTGCTGAATGTAAGGTGAGTAAACAGTGAATTAGTGACCTCTGCATGTTTTAGGGAGTACAGACAAACCACATGTCACTGTAATCTCAAATTCATATATTATTTTTATTCCAATGTCCTATATAATGCCATACCGTTTAGCAGGCAAATCAAGCAAGTCGATGTTTATGCGCCGCCTGAGTGGCGTTGTTGACTACAGATAAGAATTTAAACTCAGTCAGTGTCTTTAAACGAACAAGACGGGCGGTTATAGTAAATTTACTTAAACTTGAAGCCTGGTGGGTAAGCTGACAGCACCGCAAACAATGTATAACTGTTTCGAAGATTAGCCGTAAAACTTAAACAACTCACATGCTAGGGATGTAAACAACAATCACATACAAACTTGTTCACTTGCTCTCCGCGCGGGAGTCACAGGAAGTGACGTAATTTTAAAATAATTATTATTTGAAATAACAGTAGGGGAATACAAAGTCTTACAAAAATATGAGTCTATAAAACAATACAACCCAAAAATTTCAAATTTTTCAAAGATTAACTAAATATCTAAGTATCCTCTTTAATAGTTGATAGATGTCTTAACAGCTTTACGATGGTTCTGTATTGAAGTTAGAGAATCATAGACAACCTTTAAATCAATAGAAAATAGTCGACCATTTGGTACAGTTAATATACATTTTGCTTTGTTTATGTGATATTTCCCCAATAAAACAATAATTTTTAATTATATTGTCCATTTCCAATAGATCGGTATCACAATCCAAAAACAAGACCATTATATCAGTTATAGTGACAAACTTGTAAAACACTTAGGACCAAAATAGTTTGGCATAATTACAACTGAAAAATAAATGAAAAATGGTTTCTGACTCTTCTTTACAAAACCAGCATAAGAGCGAGAACCCTTCTTTAAACGTACTGATAAAATCATTACATGGATAACATCTATGCATTGTTTTAAAATGAGTTTCTTTGGCTTTATTAGGAATTACATATTTATTCATATCTGACCACGGATTCTGAAATAAAAGTGAGGGATAATCCTGTTTCAATTTCGCCATTGCCTTTGGTTCTTTTTTTGGTTAAAATTTTCCTAATATAAAAGTTACTGAATTTTTAAAATCCCTGATAGAAATGCCCCCAACAGTAAAATCTGGAAGAGAGCCAGTAATCGGCTTATACATTGTTTTCATTTTTAAGAAGGCGAAGTAGGTTTGGGGCCAATAGATCGGTATCACAATCCAAAAACAAGACCATTATATCAGTTATAGTGACAAACTTGTAAAACACTTAGGACCAAAATAGTTTGGCATAATTACAACTGAAAAATAAATGATGGTTGGTTTCTGACTCTTCTTTACAAAACCAGCATAAGACGGAGAACCCTTCTTTAAACGTACTGATAAAATCATTACATGGATAACATCTATGCATTGTTTTAAAATGAGTTTCTTTGGCTTTATTAGGAATTACATATTTATTCATATCTGACCACGGATTCTGAAATAAAAGTGAGGGATAATCCTGTTTCAATTTCGCCATTGCCTTTGGTTCTTTTTTTGGTTAAAATTTTCCTAATATAAAAGTTACTGAATTTTTTAAATCCCTGATAGAAATGCCCCCAACAGTAAGATCTGGAAGAGAGCCAGTAATCGGCTTATACATTGTTTTCATTTTTAATCATATCTGACCACGGATTCTGAAATAAAAGTGAGGGATAATCCTGTTTCAATTTCGCCATTGCCTTTGGTTCTTTTTTTGGTTAAAATTTTCCTAATATAAAAGTTACTGAATTTTTTAAATCCCTGATAGAAATGCCCCCAACAGTAAGATCTGGAAGAGAGCCAGTAATCGGCTTATACATTGTTTTCATTTTTAATAAGGCGAAGTAGGTTTGGGGAAATACAATGAATTAGTTTTATATATTCACTGGAAGATACATTTAATCCACAATTATTAATAAATTCAGTGCAATTATATAGATCACCTGAATGATTTAATAAATCTGTAACAAAAATTAAACCTTTGTTAAACCAATCACTCCAAAAAATGGACTTGTTTTTGAATAATATATATTGATTGTTACAAATAACACATGAATGGGGAGAGAAATTATGTTTATAGACTAATTTCCAAAGTTTAGGAAGTGATGTAAGTAGTGAAGGGCTGTATTTCTTCTTCTTCTTAAGCGTTTTTGGCGGTTTGCAAACCAGCTAATAGGTGCCTTACCGCCACCTGCTGGACTGGAGTGTGGAACAAAAGTCTGGCTGAGAAAGACAAGAGGAGAAAGAAAAGAAAAAGAAAATACTATTCTATGATCTTCATATTCGTTCTAGTAGACCTGTCTCTTTCAGATATGAAATTAACTGTATTTCCTTAGTGCTGTTCCAAGTGTATTTTCCAAAGTAAATTGAAGTTTATCTTTTTCAAATACTTATTTTAATAGGCTATTATTCTCTTATTTTCATATGCATGATATTCTATTATTATATGTTTTACTGATTCAGTTTGGTTACAATGTGTACATAAACCATTAATGTTTTTATCTATTAAATGCAGAGTCTTATTGAGCCCTGCATGTCCTATTCTGAGACGAGTAATGACTGTTTCCTCCCTCCGATTTTTACCCATTTCTCTTCCTAGAGAACTTTGCTTTGAATATTCTAAAAATGTCTTCCTGTATCATCCCAGTATTCCTGCCATAGCTTTTGTGTATGTACCTTTATAGTCTTGGCTTCAGCTTTACTTAATTTAACCTGTAGATCTATTGTTTGGGATTTGAGAGATGGTTTTGCTAAAAGATCTACCTCTTCGTTTCCTTTCACACCTACATGATGCGCAGGAACCCAGATAAATGATACATTCGTACCATTATTGTGTAATCCAAGGATTATTTTATATATTTTATTTAAAATGTCAAGTCTACATGACTTCCCGGATCCAGTACTCATGAGAGAAGATAAACTATCAGATGCTACTACATTGTTTTTATTTCTTCGTTCTATCCACTGTAAACCTAATATTATTGCTACCAATTCTACACTGATAAGTAATCTGTTGTTCTCTTTTTAATATTTTCCTCGCATTGTGGGATGTATACTGCAGCACCTGTGCGACCATTTTCAGGATTCTTTGAACCATCTGTAAATAAAATTATTTTATTGGTGAAATGCAACTCCATATATTTTTTAACTATACACCAGACAGGCATAAGTTTCGATTTTCTTTTTATTTCTTCCTGTAATTGCAAGTCAATTAATGTCATTATAAACTTCCGAGGGGGAACTTCAGAGTATGGAACTGTTGGGACAGTATTGTATAGTATGTAAACATGCCTTTCTTGCTTTTGCACTTCCTATCCATCCAAAACTCCTAAATTTTTTTTTATTATGTTCCCAACAGTCTTGTACTATTGCCGTTGTAGAGTGTAACGCACTATGCCCTTGTATGTTAACCCAATATGCAAGCATAAGTCTTCTAATGCTTAGAGGCATCTCCCCAATTTCTACCTGTAAAGCCGCTACTGGTGATGATTTAAATGCTCCACTACATATTCTTAGCGTTTGAGCTTGCTCTGTCTAATTTCTTTAAGTATGTTTCTGATGCTGACATATAAGCTATACACCCATAGTCAAATTTTGACCTCATAAGAGCCCAGTATATATTTCTCAATGAAGACCTAGTCGCTCCCAAATCTAGTCCAGACAAACAACGCAAGACATTATTAATTTTCTTACATTTTGATTTAATTTGATCAATTTGCGGTTTCCATGTCAGCTTTTCGTCTGAAAGAACCCCAAGAAATCTAGTTACCCTAACTTGTTCAAGTTCTTGGTCATTTAACTTTAAGGAAATTTTCTGTTTCTTAGAAAAACAAATTACCTGTGATTTTAGGGCTGTATTTTTCCCGCGAATCGGTTCATTTTAAACGGCCATAGGCTGTATGGCAGAACCATTCTAACGCTGAATCCAATCCCGTTTCGTAATCATGGTAATTTCACTTTTTTTTTGTTTTTAATAACAATTTTTTACTTTTTTCGTCCCCTTTCAGTTTGTTTCAGCACATTAATACAAAGCCATTTAGAACTTAAATACAGCCTTCAGCCATAAAACTGTGCTAAAATTAATTTACATATATTCACAGAAAATGTTTTGACTGTTTTACTGCGTCTTGACTGAAGTGTCATTTAACGAGGTCGTAAATACAATTTCCAGTGTTATATTTGTAATACGAGCAGGTAATGTGTGAGAAGTTAAACTTCCCTCTTGCGGTGAAACCGGTGAAACTCACTGACGGACTCTTAATACAGTAACTCTATATCTATTTATCTGTCTGTCATCACAGAAAGAGTAACTGACGGTCATTAGAAGATCTCTGTATAATGCTCTTGCAGGATAGCAGAGATGCATAATTCTAAGAGTATCTTTTTCTGTAAATAAAAAAAAAAAATCTGTGGCAGATAAAATGTATGTGGCCAAAAACCACTGCATTACCTCAAAATAACCTACAAAATGAGCGTGGAACCACATTGATTTGACCAAATTCTGATTCAAATGCCAGTTAAATGTTCCCTCACCAATGCATGTTTTCTCACATGTATAAACCAAGCAAATACATAAAACGCACATAATTTCATTCCATTCAAAACCATTTATTCCACTTTACAATGTAAATTACATTTAATTTACATATTCTGATCATTTTTTGAATGAATGTACCATGAATGAACAGTGGGGGAAAAAAACTAAACTAAACAAAACACTGTTACATATACTGAAGCCATAAATCAAAAGCCTCTCATGTCAGTCCCTCTTGGGCTGAAAGCACATCACGTCATAAGTCTCGCACGTGACTGGTGTTTTCTGGCAGCAGAGCCTGCACTTCCGCCTGCCAGTGCTGTCCGCTGTTATGTGCTTTGCCTTGTGGAATATAGCAGGAACTGCCGAGGAGGATCCGGAAGAAGAGGGAGCTGAGGGAACCGGTGCTTAGTCCTGAGGACATATTTCTGTAAGCTCTATAATAAGCGCCTCCAAGAATGCCTTTCTGGTCAAAGGCTTCTTGTTCTTTCCCTTGGCCATTAGTTCCTGCATGATGAATGCATTCTCTACAATGATGTCCAAAAAGTGGTAAAACACACATTGATACCACTTTCTCGGTTTAAGCAGAGCTCGGTAATGTCCAGTAATGCGATCTGACGAATCAACTACTTCCATGTTCCTGTGTGGAATAAAATGCATATTTCAAACTCTAAAAAGATCAAGGCATTTAATGCATTAAAGGCACAGGCACAATAAAGTGAAACAAGGAACATCAAATAAATTCTACTAACCTGTTGTAGTCCAGCACCACAGCTGGAATGGGAACCTCCTTCAGGGTCCGAAGTGCATCGCCCTTCACCTTTCTCTGCACAGTATCACCTTCATAGGCTTTATGGAAGGTGGAGCACATCTGCACTTCCTGGGAGTCTTTCCACTCAACAAACAGAAGACTGCCATCCCTCATCCAGCGCATGGTGCCGCGTGGAGCGTTCTTTGACAATCTGTTCACGACTGTTTTTGGGAAACCTGTCCTGTTTGCCCAAACGGGGCCACAAGCCCAGATCTTTTTATACAAGAGGTCCCTGAAGAGTGTGGGGCTGGTGTAAAATTTGTCCACAAACAATTTGTACCCAGAGCCCAACATATTTTCATCCACCAATGCCATAACGGACTCATAGCTCAGGCCCACATTCTGTGACGCACATGACTTCCCCTCGTAAATAAAGAAGTCCCACGTATAGCCACAGGTGCAGTCTGTCAGTGCAAAGAGCTTGTACCCCATATTTGGGGATTTGTTCTTCACGCAGCGCTTCAATACAGTTCTATCCTGCGATGTGACCATTCTTTCAATGATGGTGATGTTCTGAAAAGGATGAAAAAAGGTCTTGCAGGCCTCCCTAATGACTTGATACAGAGGTTGAATTTTACCTAACCGTTCATAGGCTGCTGTTCCCTTCCTAAAGCTGTTCTTCTCATCCTCCTTGCTATCACTTAGATGAAGGGCTTTGGAGATTGACAGAAATTTCTTGTAAGACATGATTTTTGCTGGAAAGGACAGACTGAAGTGCTCAGACACACTCCAATAGTCTGTCAATGAAGAGCACCTGAACATACCCATGTAAATTACCAGTGCTACGTACGACTTCAAGTCTTTATGACAAATGTAGTCCCACACTTTGCCCTTTCTCCCTTGGCACTTTGCTCCATAGTCATTAGTGTGGACTACAATGGTCTGCCACATTTTTTTTGGAAACAGCAGTTGAAAAAATTGCAGAGGACTAGTGCACCTATTTGGTAAAATCTGTGGCCCAGGTTCTTGGACAGGTGTGAAGTCTAGATGGGGTGGCTTAATATCTGCATCATCTGAGCTATGCCACTTTTCATTTGAAATTCCAGATGAACCATCGTTTTCACTTTCCCTGCCATTTCTTCCAGTAGTAGAAGATGTGGAAGACAGACGTGATCTCTTTCTCTGCTGGGGGCTGGGCTCTGAATCGCAGTCCTCCTCTGGTGAGTAAATGTCATGTGAAGGCCTATGGCATGGCACAAGAAGTAAAAAACAGAATTATCAATTAATACTTAAATACTCCACAATCTAAATGAACAGGCTGGCAATAAAATGACCACTTAAAGCATACTCTGAATCGTAGTCCTCCTCTGGTGAGTAAATGTCATGTGAAGGCCTATGGCATGGCACAAGAAGTCAAAAACAGAATTAGCAATTAAAACTTAAATACTCCACAATCTAAATGAACAGGCTGGCAATAAAATGACCACTCAAAGCATATTTGCATTGTTATTTAGTATGAAATAAAAAAGAAACTTACCCATCTAGAACAGGGTCAAGACCATCAATAAACATCTCCTCTGCGGTGCTGTCCACACTGCTGGCCACACTGTCCAGGTCACAAATATCAAGATCTTCGTCACAACTGGCTGTAACATCATTTGTAGTAATTTTCTTGGGACCCGCAGTAGAATGCAGAAGATCAAATGTCGCAGACGTTTGCTGTTGCATTTTAGATGGGTAAACAAAGAGTTAGTGATTTCTTTCTTTCTTTCTGGAAGCCAAATTATACAACATAAACCAAAATTCAGTTTTGTTTTATTCACAACCCAACAGTTTTTCTTAAAGTGCCCCTATAACGCTATTGTAATGTTTCCTAATTTTGTTTTGGAGGTCTCCTACAATAGGTTTTCATGCTTCAAAAAAAACAAAACAAAACAAAAAAAACTTACATTTTTAAAAATGTCATTATATATATTGCAGCATCACTTCTTTTCATCACTGTGCCTGAAACCATTCGTTCAAGGATCTGATCTATCTAAACCTCTCCTTTCCAAATAGCCTAGTCTGCTATGATTGGTCAGATAGCCCAGTCTGTTGTGGTTGGTCTGGCACTTACAGCGTGTGTCGCAAACAAAGTAAAGCACATTGCAGCAGTGGGTTTCCCACGACTCACACCCTCACATGACCCTGGACACTTGGAATCCTAAGGCAGAGGAAATAAACCTTGCCACTTAACAATACCACCACAACAAAATTCAGTAAAGATGCGTTTATTAATTTGCATACTTTTAAACTGTGCCATTTTTTGAGGGGTCTTGCAACAGTGTCACCTTCCCCAGCGAGCCCACTTTTTCCAGAATTGCCCTAAAAAAAATTTAAACAAAATTACACAATTATGAAATATGTTAACACAGAGATGCAAATGCAGTAAGGTTAGAAAATATAATGACATTGCAAGGCAGAGTCACAAAATCCCCAAATATCATATTTGGATCCCAAAATGAATTTTTAATTGGTTAAAACATGATCAGACAAAGCTTGCAAAGCCTGCACAAAGCACTTTAAAAAAATGTGGTGCCACATTCAACAATAAACAACTTCAATGCAACATTTGCTGGAAAAATGGAGAAATAACTTATAACAAAATGATCATGAAGCATGTGGCATTTCAAAGAATATTGTATATGCATTTATTTGGGATTTTCTTTCACTACCTCAAATGCAGCTTTGCTTTTCATTTCAAGTATTTGGTCAATTTTGAGTGGATGTGTTAACGGGGCCATGAACTGAGAAAACAAAATTCTCTTGATCTTTTGACATAAAATTTCATTGTACCATAAAAACATCCTGTAAGTTTCAGAACTCAAAACTTTCTCGTTAGTCTAAAAACAGCTTATATTGAAGCCAATCTGCCAAAATGACAGGTTGTGGAATGTGCCACTTTATGACGTAATAGTGTGGCTAAATCCCGCCTCCGCAGAAGATGATCAACGCCTGCTTCTACATCATTGCCTGTTTAGCCCCGCCCACCGATTTGCATGGGTAGTATAAATAATGAGAGAGGAAAATGCAGGTCTACACAGAAATCAAACGATAAAGATGGCTCCAAAGACAACAAGACACTGTGAAGTGCCAAGTTGTGGAAAAACACAGTCTTTGCATTGCCTTCCTTCTGATCCCAGCATTAGGAAAGAGTGGATCATCATCAGACTTTAGCATCAGTTCTCATTCATTTGTGCACATTTTACAGTCATTGCATTCCGATTGGATGCGTAATGTAGCGGCACTACACCAGCAGCGGTACAGTAGCTGTCGAACGGGCCCAGCAGTGTATGTATGTTTCTAAGCCATCTTCTGAATCAAGTGCATATCATCATTGATCATTATTCAGATAAAAAAAATTTCTTTTTGCGCTCAGACTTTGATTTCTGCAGTACAACACAATTTAAGACAGAATTTTCACAGCCAAGCAATCCTCGCTGCAGGCCTGGTTTTAAGTGTTAGAGGGTGATAAAGCATCCTCAGTTGAAGCTGTAATAATATCATATTGGCGAAACAGATTTGGCAAACGAGCAGTGCCAGTAAGCATTTGTGTTTGCGCTCCAGAGAGCGTCAAAAGTTTCTATTTCCAATGTGTTTTTGCAGGGTTGTGTAATGTAGCCAATCAGACATATCTGTTGATTTCATGAACACAATGGTCAATCAGAGGCATAAGTTAGAATCCACTCACCGCTCAAAACGCTGGAGTTTTAGTACAGTGCTGAGTTCTGTGCACTCGCGAATCCTTTTATTATAACAGTGTAGACACAATGTAAATAAAGGATTCATCGTGTGTAGAGAATAATTGATTTTAACAGAACTTTGTAAGAACGCGATGATTAGTGACAGCTTGTTAGTAATTATAAAGGGAGCGATCTTTGCACCATAGTAGTGGACGGGATAAAAATATATGTCAAAATAGATTTGCATTAAGGTTAGAGCACCCTCATTATTTTCCGAAGCACCCTCAGTGATGTGATTTTGGAACCGGACCTGCCTCGCTGTCATAATACAAACAGTATGTCTATTACAGAGCGGGGCGATTTTTAACTTCTTCTAATTTAACTTCTCGATAATTGTATGTAATTTGTGTGCTTAAAGGTCCCATATTGTACACCTTTCTGGAGTTTTATTTTAGGTTTTGATGTCCTTAAGAATATATATTTGCGGTACAAGTACCAAAAACCATCTCATTATATTTTTACAGCTCCTCAGGAGCTCTGCTGAGAACAGGTCGATTTTGGCCTGTCTAATTAATATTCATGAGCCTTTCTTCTGATTGGCCTGTTGTTTTCTGAGTGACGCTCAGCCAGGCCAACCACAGGTAACTAGGGTCAGCCGTTGTCACAGCGCTAGCTGGAGGAAGCAAAACAGGGGGAAACTGGAGGCGGCCCATTCAAAACAGCGCAGATTCGGCTACATAAGGAGCTTAAAATATCATCTTCTTATGATGTTGGGTGCCAGAATCGACGTAATACAGCCTCAAATTAGAAATTTGATCGCATATCTGCTACCACTGCCAGACAAAAAACCGACGACAGCTGTGGTTAAACGCAATAAAACGAGCAGACTGGACAGAAACGATCGTCAAAAATGCTCGCGTTTGCAGCGCACACTTCTTATCAGAAAAGGTTCAATAAAGTATTGTCTTTTGTTGTTATGGGCGCGTCTACAGATTTCTTGCCATATACGTCTATGTTTCTTGCATCTCACAACTATGTAATGTATGAAATAATGTCTGTGTGCATGCGTGTAAAACAACAAACTGACGATATATATATATAATCATTTGTAATTGTATATGCATTGTTGTGATTAATTGTGGCTGGAACAATAATGTAGCTGTAAAAATAGTTGCCTGCTGAAACTGAAATGTATATACATCTGCATCATTGAAAAATCACAGCTACTTTAAGCAGGCTGTGTGAATTTTACTGTGGACTGACTGTTTAGAAACTTATATGGTAGTTAAATAGCCCCTAGACCTCAGTTATCGTGAAAAAAGCCAAGACATTTCAGTTTTGACAATATGGGACCTTTAACTTAATTCATGAGAGTGGCATATTTAATCTAAATGTGTAAATTAAAGCATTTACTTCATCGCTATCACACAGTAAAAGAATGTGTGCATTCCAGAGTGATGCGGTGCTGCATACATAATTACACCGTTTTGTGTTTATAAATTCTGATGTGTGTGTGACAAGGTTTATACATCAGGCCTATCTGACTGGTGCAAATGTATTTTGTGTTACATGAATTACATTTTGAAGAATGACTGAAGACGAACTGGAGAAGCTTTTACTTCACGTTACAAGCCTTCTGCATGCTAATATATATATATATATATATATATATATATATATATATATATAATAATTTTTTTTTTTTCAAAGGCTTTCAAAAAGTGGTGGGGACATGTCCCACCCGCAAATTACGTCCTATGGTGGTGAAGAGCTGCCACATACCAAGGGCACATAGTGGTGTGTCGTACTTAAAAACATCATGGTAAAAACGGAACACTATGGCAGCAACCTTTTTACTTGTATGTTGGGCTGGGCAATTTCTGATTTTATCGTTTAATTTGAATGTAATGTTTTACCACAATTTTATTTTTAAATCGAGGAGCTGCGGTTTTGAACAAAATATTAGCAAACGCTACAATTAAGACATGTTGACATTGATAACTGTTAAGGGGGAAAAAAATTATCCAACCATATGACGGTGTACCCGATTAACCACTCACAACAAATCTGAATTGCCTTGACTGAGTTGACCCCTAAAACTGAAAGTCTACATTTCAGCTATGACATATTTAGCATTTTCTTATTTTATATTACTTTTGAATATGCAGGATACATTTAAGTTGATACAATATTTGCCTGCTGCTGATAGCCACAGACTTTCATAATATTTTTTTCCCATTCTATGGAAGTCAATGGCTACCAGCAACTGTTAGCAAGTGAAAATTATGCATCTACTAACGTACATTAACATTTATGCATTTTTCCAAAGTGACTTACAAAAGAGGAACAAAAGAAACAGCAGCACATCTGATCTGAGGAGCACAAACACTGCACTTTCACATGCAACTTTAACACTTCGTGTTAGAGATAACAGTATTATAGATTTTTGACTTAAAGAGACAGTTCACCCAAAAAAATGAAAATTCTGTCATCATTCAATCAATCTCAAGGTGTTTCTGAGTTTCTTTTTTTCTGCACATAAGATGATATTCTGAAGAATGTTGGTAACCAAACAGTTGATGGTAGCCACTGACTTACATTGTATGGCAAACAAAAATACTATGGAAGTCAATGGCTACCAGCAACTGTTTGGTTGCCAACATTCTACAAAATATCTTATTTTGTGTTCAGCAGAAGAAAGAAACTCTTACAGGATTGTAACAAATTGAGGGTGAGATAGTGTCAATTTGAATTTTTGGGCGAACTACCCATTTAACAAATACATTTGTTTAACATCTTCATGTGATGGCGTGCAGTCAGCAAGCAATCGCGATGCGGTGCAGAGCGAAATATTTGAAGGAGCTCTTAGAAGTTGCGCCGACATGACCCATTCGATCTGCAAATTCTTGAGCAAATTAGCAGAGGACAGTGGTCGCAACTTTACATCTTATTACAATACAGATAACGTTAGTCATCCACTATACTAAAGATAAAAGCTCGGTGAAAGGAAGCTTGTAATACATGTATGGGGCAAACCAGGCACACAGCTGAAGAATAGGAAACACTTTCCAAACAATAACGGGACATTCGTTTCTAAACCAATCGTGCTCCACACACGATGTTAGATAATAGTGGGTCCACCGCTGATGTGGGTGTACATAGTACACAGCACAAAGCTACGCATTTTGAACATTCGGTAGAAAACATAAATAATCATACTTACAAGTTGTGATCCTGAAGCGCGAGAAGGTCCGAATAAAGTGGGCACTGCCCCATCTTTAATAAATAAGCGTTTTGCAAATCCCGCGTTGACCTCACCAAGATTTAAGAAGCAGCCGTCAGTAAAATGACGAGAGCACAACAAAAGGTTATTGGAGATATACTGCTGTGGTGTCACTGTAAAAATGAACTTTAACCACTGACTCTTCACTTCCTCGTGCTTTGGGAGTAAATGCAAAGAGGATTTGCTTTCGCAGCGCAGAAAACAGCGCCTTCTAGACATGGTAACAACACGAACGAACCAAACTCTTCCGGGCCTCAGCTACAACTACAGCGTTTGAGGGCGGGTCAAAGCACACGTTGCTCGCGGACAGCCAATGAAAACCATAAACGGGCATAATGCAAATTTGACAGCCATACGCAGGCTTGTGAAGAGCTTTTCTGCAGGAAGTGAGGCAGGGATTATTGACGGCTCGTTTCACACGGTTCAGAATCGCTTCTTTCTTTTGGGAGACAATATATTGGAAAGGATACGCCCATTGTTCCGTGTTTTGAACGCTCGATGTAGAAACATCAATTATTTATCATACTTACAAGTTGTGATTCAGTGGAGCCAGCTGGTCTAAATAAACTGGGTACTGAGCCATCTTTCAAGTGAAAGCGTTTTGTGAATCTCGCGTTGAACTCCCCGAGATTAGAGAAGCAGTCTTCAGTAAAATGACGGGAACACAAAACAAGATTGGGGTTGTACTGCTGTGGTACAGTGGAGAAAATGAATATTAACCACTGATTCTTTGCAGCCTCGTCTTTCGGAAGTGAAAATAAAACGAATTTACTTTCACAGCGTAGGACACAGCGTCTTCTCGACATGATGTTAACCACACGAACAACAAGCCAGTGTTTGAGGGCGGTCAACGCAGAACATAGGCGGGCATTATGCAAATGTGTTACGTGTAGCCGTTACGGAAGTGGGATTCGAATTACTGACGACTCGTTTTAGGCTGTTAAGAGTCGATTATTTATTTTGGGAAACAATAACTTTATTTATCACAGAGGTGTCAAAACCAATTCCTGGAGGGCTGGTGTAGAGTAGATTCTGTTCCCCTCAGAATGTCTGTTTCCCTTTAGGCAACCATACTAACATTACAATTCTTGCATAGTTGCCGAGTTACCATACATATGATCAGAACTAGCCTGCGCAAGAAGCACAACTGGATGTACGGCAAGTCAAATGGTTCAAAATACCGTCTTTAATCCGAAACTTGAAAATAGTTTTAAGAAGAGAGGTTTTTTTAACTTGAAATTTAATTCTGCTTATTTTTTCCAATCAAATATATTACCGATTTCAATGTGATGCTTAAAGGGATAGTTCACCCAAAAATGAAAATATGTCATTAATTGTTGCGCCACGCGGATACGTTTTCTACGTTGTTTGTGCTTTGATTTGAACGAAAACAACGTATCCGTGTGGTGCAGCTGACACAGAACAACATCAGTGGATACTCTCCAAAATGGCGCTAGGGTGACGTGTGTAGAGTAGATTCTGTTCCCCTCAGAATGTCTGTTTCCCTTTAGGCAACCATACTAACATTACAATTCTTGCATAGTTGCCGAGTTACCATACATATGATCAGAACTAGCCTGCACAACTGGATGTACGGCAAGTCAAATGGTTCAAAATACCGTCTTTAATCCGAAACTTGAAAATAGTTTTAAGAAGAGAGGTTTTTTTAACTTGAAATTTAATTCTGCTTATTTTTTCCAATCAAATATATTACCGATTTCAATGTGATGCTTAAAGGGATAGTTCACCCAAAAATGAAAATATGTCATTAATTACTCACCCTCATGTCATTCCAAACCCGTAAGACCTCCGTTCATCTTCGGAACACAAATTAAGATATTTTTGATGGAATCTGACAGCTCTCTGACCCTCCCATAGACAGCAAGGGTACTACCACGATCGACGTCCAGAAACGTAGGAAGGAGATCGGTAAAATAATCCATGTGACATCAGGGGTTCAACCGTAATATTACGAAGCTACGAGAATACTTTTTGTGCGCAAAAGAAAAAAAAAACTACTTTATTCAACAATTTGTCTCATTCGTCACCCTAGCGCCATTTTGGAGAGTATCCACTGAACGCAAACCAGCGTATGTTGTTCTGTGTCAGCCGCACCACACAAATATGTTTTCTACGTTGTTTGTGCTTTGATTTGAACAGAATGCATCAAATCTTTCTTAATTTGTGTTCCA
This sequence comes from Sinocyclocheilus rhinocerous, assembly GCF_001515625.1. Taxonomy (NCBI): domain Eukaryota; kingdom Metazoa; phylum Chordata; class Actinopteri; order Cypriniformes; family Cyprinidae; genus Sinocyclocheilus; species Sinocyclocheilus rhinocerous. The sequence continues at coordinate 89,221 of NW_015652264.1, read as the reverse complement.
AAGATGAACGGAGGTCTTACGGGTTTGGAATGACATGAGGGTGAGTAATTAATGACAGAATTGTCATTTTTGGGTGAACTAACCCTTTAAGGCTTTGGCTATTCTGTTTTATACTGTCTTATTTATTTATGCTAAATTATTATTATTTTTTTATTATATGCCTTGCTGTTTTTGTATTTATGTGTGCACTGAAAGCTTAAAAATCCTTGTGTGTGTGGTCTGTGCAAAACATACATTAAAATAAATATCCAATGAACCATAAATGTTGTGTACAAATCAGAACCTTATGCACACATGAAAATTTTCATGGATACTGATTTTTCCTTCATTCAATAAACTACAAACCTGGTTAACAGACTCTGTGCCTCGGTCAGTAAGAATTATCTTTGGTGCCCCAAACCTGTAAAATAAATTACATTGTTGGTCCTGGTGACTTTCCCCACTAAATTCATGCCCAGCTGTTCCAGAGGCTTGTCCACCTTAAAATTAAAATAGCAACATTAATACATTTACATTTTGTGACCTCATGACTTCCCTATCTCAAAACCCATGCACATCTGTGGACAACAAGCTTACACACACATATTGGGATGTACTTGGGCTCCTGCTTGATGGACAGTCTGCTTAAATGGCACTGGGCAGTGGGCACACTGCAAAACCTTATGTTCAGAAATAAGCACATGAGAAATGCATACCATAACATAATCAGTTTATATGTCTCACAGCAATGTTGAAAAGGAAAAAATGTAGTTGCCTATTTACCCATTTATCAATGTCCACCCCCATTCCAGGCCAGTAGAATCTAGCTGAAATGGCAAGCTTGTTTTTTCCGGTTCCACAATGTTCTAACTCTAAAATAAAAATTGGCTGGCCTCTTTTTGTCCAGCAACCCCTTTTCTTCTTAACTTAACTTTTTTTTTTTTTTTTTGAGGAGATGTGATAAAGTTTGCCATCTATTGAAATAGCATTATTGTTAAAATCTAAACAAATAACCTGCAATGAGGTTCTAAAGGCCCAGTTGAAGGAATAGGCCTATTTAAACTGAAATTGGAAAACAGGTTATTGTCAATGTGCTAGTTGCTTCAAGTCAGGTAAGTATAGTTTCTTGACAAGCATTGACTTTTTGTTATTATCATGTCTTGGTGTATCACTATACCTCACTTTACTATGAGAAAACTTGTCAGTGTAGAGGAGTTATCACTTAAAGTAGTTTGCTTACCATCAACTTGGAAACTGGAGGAACATCTGCAAATGAAATATTTCTGCTCCTTTTTATGACAAATGGATAAACACCTCGAGTTTTGTAATTTAGAATTTCCTCATATAGGTTTGGATCCATTGCTTGCATATGCCAATAAGAACAGTCATTCAGGTGACAACATTTTGTGGTCATCTCCCTAATTTATAACTGAGCTATTTTGAATGATTGATCGATTGATTTATCTGGTGCGCTCTGAGATTGTATGCCAATTACAATTACAACATTATGCTCCACACTTGCATCTTGTATGCAAGGCTTTCTTGTGAAAAATAAAAATAAACGTTTGGATAAGTGTTCAGATTAAATATATTCCACTGTATCAGTAAGAAGGTAAACAGATTAATCAAATAGAATATTAATTAAAATGTATTGTTGCTCTATATGGAAACAGTAATAGCCTATGCCCTGAGTTTGGACGTCAGCACGGACAGATTACACTAATTTGCATAGGCAAAATTAAACTGCAAAAACTCGGACATAAGACAAAAAAAAAGGAACAATTGCAAGATGAATAGGTTTATTACACAGACCTGGCAACCCGAGAGGGAACAGGAATTCCAGAGGGGAACAGAATCGACTGGGTTGTAGTTGTAAGGGATACAGCTCCGACCGGAAACGAACAATGACATTTAAATTTCGACAAATTAGATGCGTTTTATTAACGTCTAACGTTACACCTACCCCAACCCTAAACCTACCCCTTACAATAATGGAAAAATAGTAATTATTGTTGTACAATGTGACAAAAATTACGCTGTATTGATGTGCGCATGCCCAGTAGCGCCATACGTATCCCTTCTAGCCTTAACCAATCGACTGCTACATCGGAGCCCTGCAGAGTTTTGTTCCAGCCCTGCTCCAACAAACATACCATGTCGTTTTCAGCCTGAAGGACTTGATTAATTCGATCAGGTGTGTTTAATTAGGGTTGAATCTAAACACCCCTGATTTATCCCGAGCTTTCGGCGCCAACATTCGAAGTTCGCTGGTGGGATTAAAAGTAGTTTGTAGGGGTTTGTCGGATAAGTATGAATTAGCATTTAGCTAATTGGCTAGCGGAGCCAAACAGCATTGCCATTTGTTTACGTCCTTGCTACAACATGAAAGTAATGAAATAAACTATTAATGGAAAACACATCAAAGAATAAAACATACTTACAGGTCGTGGCCCATAAACAACAGTTTCTGCCTTTAAAGTTGGAACTGCTCCGTCTTTCAGGACAAGCTTTTGTGCGAATCCGGCATTGAACTCGCGTACATTGAGGAAGCTGTCCTCCTTAAAATGTGCAGCGCAGATAGCTATATAGGGGTTATACTTTTCAGGAACCGATTTAAAAATAAATGTTAACCACTGTTCCCTAAGTCCAGCATTCCTAGGGAGGCCGAATAAAGAGGACCTGCAATCGGGGTGAAAATAACAGCGTTTCGACGGCATGGCAACAGCACTCTACTCTCACTGTTGCCAACTCTCGCGAGACAAATAAGCAACCGCAGCGCGTGCGGAGGGGGCGGAATATTTGACAAATTACGCTACATATTTTTGCACTGATTGGCTATTAACTGTGAGCAGAAAGAGTGTCAATCAATGCATTGGAGAATACAGTGAACATAAATGAAAAGAAACGAAGTTGCTTGTCAGGTTTTCCTAACAAGCTAACATATTTTTTTAAAATAAGCCCAAAAAACCCCAACGACTTTTTCACGCAACTTTACAAAAAAAAAGAAGCCCAAAAATTGCGTATAATAAGCGGACTTGGCAACTCTGGCAACAACGCTCTTCTCTTCTTTCCTCTTCCTCCTCCACGGCCCCACCCCCTTTGTTACGTGTCCCCGGGGGCAGGGTTTATGTAAATTTTAGGGTTCATGATGTCACCATCCCAGGAAGAAGCTCGTTGTAGTCCGTACCAGCCAGGTGTTGTAGGCCTAAAAACAGGGACTTCTGTAAAAAAAAAAATCTCCCTTTGCATTGAACTTTGAGAGTCGTAACTTTGCAGATGTTGTTTGTGTTTAAACAGTAACATTACACACTAACTAAAGTTAAAAAAGTGAAATAATAATCAAGGACCCCTTTAAACAGGCAACGTGCACCACATGACATATTCTTGTAGGAGGCATGAGAAAAACGTTTTTCATTCAATACTGTTATCATTATCATAGTTGAGGTTTTTGGAGTAGGGGGGCCACATGACTTGGTTAAAATTGTCTGTGCTTGTTTTGTTAGTTTGACCTAAAGCCAACATGTTCGCCCATGGGGCATATTAATCTGAATTTTTTCAGAAAAAAAAGTAATACAACTGTTAGTTTTAATTGTGAACATTGTCTTAAGATGTTGAAAAAGACAATTAAGTCATATGTTGTCCGTGCTGTTATTTATCACATTTCGAAATATCTGTAATCTGTGCCAGATTAGGATATATATATATATATATTAATGGAAATGACGCAAATTGCAGGGTTTCACACAGGTTTCACACAGCTCATTTTAGGGAACAAGGGTGTCCTGCACCTGGAGGGCTACCATTCTGCAGAGTTCAGCTCCAACCCTGATCAAACACACCTGAAAAATCGAACCAAAGCCTTCAGGATTACATACAAAAAAATTATATGGTGTAACATAAATTGCATTAAATGATTGATTAGGGATGGAGCTAAACCCTGTAGGACAGTGGACCTCAAGGGGTGGAATTGCCCACCCCTGAAGATGAAGATGAGACACTTTTAGGACACTTAGACATGTCATACATGCAGCATATTTTGAATATTACATATTTGTTTGCATCCAATAAATCATAGAATTATTGATGACTTAGGCTGTTTTTATACCCTAATAGGGCATGTATCCTGGGAGACACAACTCATAAAATCCAAAATATATCAAATATTTCAAAAACTCTTTTGAATATGTTTTACTTAAGTCCATATGATAGAAAAAGTGACATGAAATGTTTTTTTTTTTTGCTGATCATTTCCCCACTCTTGCCTGTTTTAGGGTTAAAGTGGTAAATATACTTTATAGATACAGTCTAAAAAAAAATACATGTTGTACATGTGGTACAGCCCTCTGATTTAAAGTGGCCATGTTTTTGTTTGTTTGTTTGTTTCTGGTAGAGTGCATATGAAGTTAGCAAATGTTTCTGCATTAAAAACTTTAAATATTTGCAAAAATTATTTTCTGTCCTCATATTTACTCATAGTCAGAAACAACTCTTTCAGAAATGCAAGTACACACCCACTGCTGTGATTGGCTAACTCGGGTTGTGTGTAAATGCAAACTACTATGATTGGATTCACAATTTTAATAGGAAAGTCAAGTTTAATAGTTTACAGTCAAAAGTTCCCTATCCTCACAGCACTATAACGATTATTAAAACTTGTTTATCATTATAGTTATCATCCTTGGTATGAATGGGCCTTTTTTCAAGCTGATTAACAATACAGACATTGACAGCCAATCATAATCCACCCTGACTTTAAGAGCTCAAGCATTTAAAGCGGCTGATGACTTAACTGCAGCCCATGTTTATAATAACAACATTGCTGTCCATTGGTGTGAAAGCTAATATAGCTGTTGTTGTAGTGATCTTTACATTTAGCATTCCTGGTCTGAACAGGCATTTTCAGTGAAATATGTATGTATGTGTATCCATCAAGACATTAATCAAATAGAAAACTGAAAAAAATAAAATAAGAATAAATAAATAAATAAAATAATATAATTAAAATTGGCAAGTTTCTCCTGCATACCTCTAATATTATTCATAAGTTCTGTTAAAACATTTAATATTGAATGCATATCCAACAAACCAACACAACTATTTTTGCATAACTATTTTATGTTTTGGTTAATTGGTGGCTAATTAATATGAATTTTACACTGACAGGGGGGGGCTTCCTATTAATTTTTTTCTCTAAAAATTGTAAGTTTTTATACAAATTCATGGAAAATCACCACCTCATAAAATAGTTACATTTTCTAATTGGATCAGGTTGAACAAATGGTAAAAAAGCAATTTAACATGGTTACTCACGCTTGCATGTTGCGACATTTCTGTCGTGTCCAATAGAGTTGGCACAGCATCCTCTTTTATAAAAAGTCTCGTAGCAAAGCCTGTGTCAGACTGTGTCTTGTTTTTAAAAGAATCCAACGTAAAATGTAATGTACAAATATATAACTTCTTATTGATGCGATCTGGCACTTCATTGAAAATAAACAGCAGCCACTCTTTCCTAAGTTTAGGATCATTAGGAAGATAATGCAAAGATTCTGTTCTACGACAACCTGGAACTCTACAACGTCGAGAAACCTTTGTGGATATCTCAGCCTTCTTGCTACTCCAATGATCCTGTTATTGTGTCTCTGCAGTCTCTACTCTTCAGTGCGAACCTGTGGGCGGAACAAGAAGTAGATGTTGGAAGAAGAAAAGGAGTGTTTTTGGCTAATTGTGCTACTTAGCAGGTTTTTGCCAACTTGTGTTACCGTCCTGACACCACTGGATGAGAACAAAACTTAAACTGAATTAAGCTGGATGATGGCACTATAGTCCTCTGTAGAGCTGCTTTACAGCTGAGTCACATCTTGCAGCATCAGCACCACTGTTATTGAACTGAATTGAATCAACATTGACTCAAGCTGAATAGCAAACAACACTGCTGCCTTTTGTAGAACTGCTTATAGCTGAACTTGTTTCAAAACTGACAAACTTCACACTGTTATTGATCTGAATGAGTATTGAACTGACTTGAGCTAAATAATGACACTATTGTAGGGGTGTGCGATATGTATCTTCAACTATAATATAGTAATTGTTGTTTTAACGATGTGCGATTTGACATAATCGAGTATATCGCAAAAACCAAACAAACACCTACAGAGTGCAAACATTCATTACATTAAAGGGATAGTTCACCCAAAAATAAAAATTTGATGTTTATCAAAAATGAAAATTTGATGTTTATCTGAGCGCGTACACACCTCAGGCACCGGATGCCGTGCGTGCGCCCAAAGAATCAGCATGATTACAAATGTGATATTGATTTTATACAACAGTTCATTAAACAAAAATATTAAGAGACTTAAGTTTTATACACCATATTGCCTGTTTTTGCTCAATTTTGCCAACAAAAGTAATTCCAAACAAAGCCACAGCGCTGTTTTGCTCTCTGAGCAACATGACGGTGTTTCGTTCCTGAATGAATCACCGTTTAAATGATTCGGTTCAATTGCAATGACTCACTTATTAACAGTGACTTGCTGCCACCTACTGGCGGTTTTAATTTCACATTTAAAGTATCTTTTCATTTTTTAATAATTTCAAATATCAGTATTCAACGTTTTTTATGTTTAAATTATTGAAACATTATTTATGCATTTGTAACCGCAGGTTAAAGCATTTCATGTCCCTCTGAGCTGCATTAAACAGTGTGTAAATACATCTAAATACCACTTCAGATGCAGCTTCTGTGTTTCCTCTACATTACAAAGATGAATTTTGTTGATACTGATTTCATTTGCTTGGTAACAGTCCCAATGCCTTATTATTCTAACTGACCGATTAAAGGAATTTGACTCAAAAGGTGATGCACACTTTTAGAAAAAAATGGGTTTATAAATACCCATAAAAGATAAAAATCAATTGAAACTTCTTGGCAAAGAGTAATTTCTGTCACTGCTGTGAACTGACCACCACACAGAATAAGAAGAATATCAAAAAAACTTTAGGAGTCAGCTGTCCATGGTATTAAAATACCAGCACAATAACACACTCAGCAGTTTACAGTTTAATTTAAGTTTATTTCCACATCAGCTTCACAAGCTATTTCATGGCAAATATTATACATTAGAAAAACAATATAGTAGTACACAATGCAAAATACAATAAAAATAAATAAATTAATAAAAACAATTATAAAACAATGTTTTCCACGTAAAATTCTATAACAGATTCTTTCAATTTACTTTTGAAAGAAATTGTAAATGTTTTTCTAAAACAAGTCCGTAAGAGTTTGTCCTGATAATAACCTTTGTCTCATGACATGAAATATTGGACAGACCAAAAGCACATGTTTCACCGTCAAGTGAGTCCTGCAATATTGTCATTTTGGTGTACGACACCTTGTATACACAACTTGGTCATGCCTGGATTTAAAAGAATAAATATATCTTGTTCCTACAACAGAATGTATTTCAAAAAGTTTTAACACACTCAGCAAAATATCATCTAATTTTCGTTTTCGAAAAATATTGAGATATAATTTTTCATCAATATCGCACACCCCTACACTATTGTCTTTTAGAGCTGCTTTACAGCAGAATCGGAATTATTCTGGTTTTGAGTTATGTAATATTTTGAAGTACAACATACATTTAAAAGCAGCTGTCATTGCTGAATCTTGCGTGAAAGTCCTGAAAGTGTGTATGTGGCCAAAATGTTAAAAGATCAAGAAAAATATCTAATTTCTTTAACCCTTCCATTGCATTTGGGTCTGTTTTGGGGAGAAAAAATTTAATTTTTATTTATTTATTTTCAGATTTTTAAAAAGTATTTTCAGAAATAAACAAAATTGTAATGTTTTGGGTCAATCAAACTACATTTGAAAATTCAAAACAAGGTTTGAATGAGAAGTAAATCAGACACAATATGGTTTTATTTGAAAATTAAGTTATGGACTTTTTATAAGCTTCAAAAGCTAAACTGATCCGAAAATGCATTTAAAAAAATATATGCCATTTTTTAAAAATAATTACTTTTCGCTCCATCACTCATTGTTTCACTAAAATGCCCTGATGACTCGATAACGAATCGTTCAGACTGGTTGTGAACAGGTTCAAACAAGAAGATCCGACTCAAAAGGCCAATTTGTTCACAAATCCGACATGACTATTTCGTATCATATCCATGAATAAATTATAAATAAATATATCATATGACACATCAAAATGAAATTATTTACTTACCGGGTTGCCGGATTGCTAGTGGAAGTCTTCCATGAAGCCAGTTTTCCGACAACTAGCCTACGAACAGTTTGTAGACCAAATTTAGTTTTAATTAAATGATAATCGTATTTACGTGATCTATCGCAGTTCTGAGTTGCGTTTCCATAGTACACTGCTCTCTTTTCTCTCAAAAGTGGAATTCCATTCCTCATTCTGACCCTTTAAATGAACTGTGGACGTGCTTCCACTAAAGCCTTGTGGTCAAGCTGGTCCCGAATAAACGTACAATTATCACTCTGTTTCAACGACAGGTGCAATCAAACACAATCAGTTTACATGCTTTCTTCTTCTTCTGTGGGATTACTGAGTTGCGGTTGCAACCAAACATTTGCATATCACCTTCTAATGTGCTGGAGTTTGAGAATAGGCCTAAGTCTTTTTCTCTGAGAATTTCTCTCTGGAGTTCAATCCACACATGATCAAATAGGTACTGCTGACAGATGCACAGTGACCTATTAATTGGACAGAGCCAGTTAATAGGAAACGGCACCATCTTAATTTGCAGTATCATAGCTATGACAAAAACAGCTGTGGATTGGGGTCAAGCTACCTTTTGTGCCAATGTGTGCATTCTTAATCAGCACAGAAAACCACACGTAGGCATTTGGAGATCAGTGATGAACTAGAAGGTTTAAACTGAGAGTTCAGCTCAGATAATGAGTTCATCTGCATTCAGAGTAGACCGAAGAGGTTGTGGGTTTCCTGTTTTGTCATGTTTAGTTCTTTGTAAGACCTGCAACTATTAATCAAAGAATTTAATGAGTTTGACTCTGGCGGTGATTCTCAATCTGTTCTTGGTTTGTTTATGTGTTCTTATAATTGATTCAACTCACCATCTCATTAGAGAAGCTCCTTGGCTCGAATTTTGTTTGGAAACTTTGATTTGCAAGGCCAGTTTATATTGTCCACCACAAATGCTCTTTTGGAATAAAAGTATGAGTAGTTGCTACTAAAACCAAATTTAAGTATACTGGTGACTGGTTGACATAGTTCCTATTTTTCATATCTAATTCCAAACCCCTTTGTCTCAAGGCATTAAAACTTTCCATTGACGTGAACCAATCAGATAAGGGTTGACATCTGTATTAAGACCCTCACCAGTGTCAGTTATTCACAATCACTCACTAAGATGGAGAGGTCAAGAGTTGCTCTCACTGTGCTTTTATGTAAGAAATATTAAATTATTTTTATGTTTAGATCAACTTTTGTATGGTAGATCATAACGCATTTTTAAATGCTTTATACATTTATTTGGCACTTTTACAGGTGTTTTGGTTTTCAGTCAGACTAATGGAGCTTGCTGGACGCTGCTGTTCAGTGTGTGTCCGGTGTGTGTTCTCCTCTCTTCACTCCTGTCCTCCATCTGTGTGTTCTGCTTCTGTCGGGCTCAAACTACAGGTAACCCATTCACTGTTCATTCCATTGACACCTTTTTTACTTGATTTTTCCCATATAAAATCTAAATACTTTGGTTAAAGCGGCAAACAAATCATAAATATGTCAAATGTGTTTACTTTTAAAAGCAAGTTATTGAAAAGAATGCTGTTATTTTTCTTTTGTATACACAATATTTGTGCTTTTGCAGATGTCAGTGTTCTGTCAGAAAATAATCTATATGCCCAGTCTTGCTTTTTTAGAATTCACATTTATGTAAATTTAAATTAAAGTTATGTTTCTTCAGTTTAATGATTGATATTGTGTAGCTGCCATAATATGTTTTTTTTTTTGAGGAGTATGAAGCTGAATGTGAAATAAAAGATCTTTCAATATTTAATGTTGTTTATATGTTCAAAAATGACTGCTTATAATGAAAGCTGTATATCAGTTACATAATATTTACGTGTTAAGATGGTACTTACATTTTTATGTGTTTAAGAGCACATGTGTGCTGAAGTTCCTGTGTTCAGACCTGCATTATTTTCTCATTGTACTGGCATATTCATACGATCTTTAGGTTCTGAGTGGAAGGCAGAGATAATCACAGCAGATGTTAATAAGGTATCTATATTATTATTTGTTTTTAGTAAAATTTCAAGCTTTTAGACAGTAGTTTAATTTGTCTCATGTGCATCTCCTATTTCAGGGGGATTCTATGGAGAATCATCAGTGTGAGATGAGTAAAATGGGAAAGATCTGCCTTCACACTGAAGCCTCTTATAGACTATTGACCTCTGCACATCCCTATGCCAAGATGTGATTCTGCCTGCTCAATTTATACATACTACTGCAAAATGTCTGTACTTAGCAATGTCAGATTTGATATCTGAACTTGCATTTTTCTCAAACATGCTTTTACTACATTTAGTACACATGCACACACATGCAACACAAACCCATTTTTATATCCAATGATACATTTACATATGTATTTATGCACAATACACAACATTGAATAAAATAAAAAAAGATATTTTTTGTGTTGAAATAAAATACTAAATAGGAAAAGCTTCAGTATTTACAGTATTGTATCAAATATTATTCACACATTTAAAATAACATTAATTTGGTTTAATTTATTGGATTAAAATCAATCAGTCAGTAAGTCAATCAGTCAGTCACTCAACCAAGCAAGCAAGCAACCAACCCAAACACACCCACACACCCACACACACACACACACACACGCACGCACGCACGCACACACACACACACACACATACATGCTTCAAGCCTTAAATCGGATCTTATTAGCCTTAGTTTTTTTTTTTTTATCAATATGCCCTTCTGTGACATTAAGTTACATGCATAAAACATATAATTGAGTAACAACAGCTAAATGCAGATCTCAATGTATCTTTGCAGCCCTGAATCACAATTGCTTTATTTGTTGTACAAGCACCCTGAAAAACTCTTTTTTTCTGGGTTCTTACACCTACGAAGACAACAAACATAGCCATTAACATGAGTAAAATGGGCATCTTTGCTGCAACAAAATGAAGAGTTGTTGATCAACAGGATGTTAAAATGGTTTCCTGTGTGTTTGTCCACCGTTCGTTCACTCGCTCTCTTACTCTTTCTCTCTCTTCTTGTGGTCAGCTGTAAGTACCAACCACAAATGTTTCCACTGGACCCTAAAACAGACTTTCATTTGTGTTTTTGTCTGTGTATTTGTCTGTCTGTCATATATAATATTTTGAACAAATTTCATAGCATTAATGCAATTTAGATTTATGTGGAGCATGCACTTTGGTGGTTGATTAAGTAACAAGTCAACAGAACAGGAAATAATTATAAAGGAAAGCAAAACTAAGTGGCTTCATCTAGTAGCTAATATTCATAATCTGTTATTTCAGGTGCACTCAGTAATTTCTCCTTATTAAAAAAATAAGAAATAAAGAACTACATACTAAGTACAAAAACATGAGAGAACAGTCATATCAATTGCCTAAAAGCTGTTTTATTTTACATGTAACAGGTCACCGCATGGGGCAGAAATGTTGATTTTAGCAGTCTGTCCCAATACTCACACTTGTGGTCTTTTCTCTTGATCACTTGTCTACTTACATGATGTATTTCCTTTTTTTTCTATGTCAATAAGACTCACAGTTGACATTTTTTTGTTTAATGTACCTCGTTGTTGCAAGCTGTACTTAAATCATCAACCCCTTTTTTTCTGAGATTCCTGACATTAAAACTGGTTAGTCTGTGTCTGTGCCTTTTTATTTTAGTATAATATAACAATTGATCTCTTGATCTTTTTTGGTGGTGTATATATCGAACTAGCACTCATTTATGTGAGAATTTGGCTGTATATAGCAAGTTGCAAAGGTTCAGTCACATATTATTTGTTGTGAAAATCAATAAAGAAAACACAGTGATCAAGATGGATATTCAGAGGGATAATTTACTGAGCATATTCGTGAAGAAATTACATGAAGGCTAGTAAACATTATAAAGTTGCCTTTAGGGGCCACAGGATGTAAGAAGTGGTTTGTTGTTTATGTGTGAATTCAGTCTTGTTGGGTGCACAGGTTACATTTCCAGTAAAGAGATTCCGACCTTCTCTAGAAGTCCAAACCACAAATGTGTCCAGTGGTCTTTGTGACTGTCCTCATGTGAATCATTTTATTGCATGGATTATGATTATTGTGATTATGATTGTTATTATTATTGCTAACCATTTTTTTAACAAGCAAGGTAAGCTCTCCTCTCAGTAAGAAAGACAGGAAGCCACAACCTTGTGAATACGTATGTGCATTATTATGTGCAGTGTTTGAGCTGCTTGCATAGAGCGCACAAGTGTAATGGAACACACACACACACACACACACACACACACACACACACACATCTTTTTAAAAATATGACCTGGTTATTAGTAACTAAAACAGTGACCAATCTAAAAAAAACCAAAAAAAAACATTTTCAACCCTTAACTTTATCAAAACCCTTTAGCAGAAATACCTCCAACCACAGCCAATCAAATAAGAGCTGACATCCGCATTGAAGACTCTCACATTTTTCTGTCACTGAGATGGAGCGAGCAAGAGTTACAGTCATCATACTTGTGTGTAAGTCCTCTTTTTGTGCATGTTTTTTAAATGTTATGTTTCATGCCATGGCATTGATTTGATTGACAGTCCTCTTTCATGTATTTGCCTTAGCAGGTGTTTTGTTCTGTGAACAGCAGAGAGTCTTTGGGGCAGAAGTGGACATGAGAGTTAAAGCAGGAGACAGCATCACTCTCTACTCTGACTGTGTCATGCCATCAGGATCAATCATTGTTTGGTTGAGAAACTGCTCACATGAGCATCAACCATCTTTGTTCATAGATTCTTCTGAAATATTCAAGGAGAAGTTTCCACGTTTTAGTTTTGTGCTCAACAGCTCCAGAAACTCTTATGATCTACATATTACAAACGTCAGTGTCTCTGATGAGGGAATGTACTACTGTGCGAAAACAGAAAAAAAAATAAGTAAAGATGTAAACGGCATCATAAATGTTAAATTTGAATACAAATATGGAAACAAGACAACTCGTCTATCTGTCTTGGGTGAGAAAACATTTTCACTGTTCATGTTGATTTGTTTTGTGTTAACAAACTCATTTCTTTTATTTTCATTATATTAGTTAATGAAAAGTCTTGCACATACTTATGCTGACACAATCAAACTTTTTTTGCATTTTTATTCTTCAATCACTATACGTGTGTGTGTGTGTGTTAATGAAAGGTGATAAAAATTATATGGTTGTTCATGTTGTTGTTTTTTGTCATCTACATATTACAAACATCAGTGTCTCTGATGAGGGAATATACTACTGTGCTAAAAGAAAAAAGGAAATATGTACAGGTCGGCATCATAAACCCAAAGTCTGAATATGAGTATGGAAACATGTAAACTCATCTATTTGTCTTGGGCGCGAATTTTTTTTTACTATTGTTTGTGCTTTTAGGCATATTGGTAAATTCTGAAGAAACTTTGCTTGACCCCTTTTCTGAGCAGAAAGTGGAAAGAATAAAAAAAAAAAATTCATAATCTTAAAAAAAAATCCATGACAATCTATGTTGTGATTAATTTACAGTAATTTTCACCTCAGTCTATTTGAAATATTTTTATTTTCACAAAATTAAAAGAATATTAATAATCTGACTAAAAACTGATTACAATATGTCAAATAATATGCCACATATGCCAAATGATCTACAAAGAGGAAAGAAGGAGAGTTGCTCTATACTTCATACAAAGCTTGCAATTAATGCAAAATAATGTAACATATATGTCTTCTAAAGTGTAATGTGGTGAAGGTGATAAGTAAAAAAACAAAACAAACAAACATCTTTTTTGTTTAATTTAGAGGCAGTATCTACGCATGAATCCACCACCATTGCCACACCTCCTGTATCTGACTGTGTGCTCTGCTGGACGCTGCTGTTCAGTGTGTGTCCAGTGTGTGTTCTCCTCTCTTCACTCCTGTCCTCCATCTGTGTGTTCTGCTTTTGTCGTCTCAAACTACAGGTAACTCATTCACACATTAGAAAAGTAGTTCACCCAAAAAAGAAAATGTGCTGAAAATGTACTCATCCTCAGGATGATATAGATGTAGAATGTAGATGAGTTTTTGTCTTCATAGTAGAAAAATTTAGCATCACATCACTTGCTCACCAATGGATCCTCTGCAGTGAATGGGCACCGTCGGAATGAGAGTCCAAACAGCTGATAAAAACATTACAATAATCCACAAGTAATCCACACGACTCCAGTTAATCAGTTAACAACTTGTGAAGTGAAAATCTGCATTTTGTAAGGACACTTTTTTTATCATTAAGACAGGTCCTCTATCCATAATATTGTAAATTTTTGGGTGAACTATTCCTTTAATATTCATTTTATAGAAAATGAACGTGTTAAGTTAAAGCATCTTATTAATTATTATTATAATAAGGAGTAATTAAGCTGTGCTGAAATATACTAGAACGCATATTAAACTTTTTATTTTTTAAAAGTTGTGAAAGTGGTTCAATGTAGGCCTATGTTAAAAAGCACGTGCTTGAAGTTTCAATATCGACCTGCATAGATTTCCAACAGTCAGAATGATACTTTTTCAGACTTTCATTGCATGTTTTTTAGGTCCTGACCTGAGTGCTGAGATACTCAAAGCAAATGTTTTTAAGGTAACTATTCTTTATTGTCAGTAAGCTTCACTATTTCAAAGATGTACTGTAGGTTGATGTGGTGTTTTTGTTTAGGTTGTCCTCTCTCCCTCCCTCTCAATCATTACAGGCTGATCCTCTGGAGAATCATCAGTGTGAGATGAGTAAGACTGGAAAGATCTGTCTCTACACTGAAGTCTCTTATAGACTCCTGACATCTGCACATCCCTATGCCAAGATGTGATTCTGTCTCCTCATTTCAAATATATATGTTGTTGCTAGTCTATTAGTTTTTTTATGCTCTGCTATTTCAGCTATTATTTTAGTGTGCTGTCTTCTCAAGCATACATTAATTAATTTTTGGCACTGAACACAATAAAGTATAATTACTTTATATGAGTGATACATATTTGTGTGTGTCTTATTTTTTAATGCATTTAAGCCCCTATTTGATCCAATGATACTTTAGGGTTTTACATTTGATTTATTTGATAATTTTAGTGTAAATTACTGTTAATAAATATCAAGATTATGCAGAACATGTAACTGGATGTTCTTAATGAATTATAATTAATTAATTTGTTTGTTTGTTACATGTTCTGCATTGAATTAAAAGCTTCTTGATATCAGCCTGACTATCAATCAGATGTCCCAAACAAGTCTAAAGTAAAATCATAAGGTTGTGTGTCTGTGTTTATCTGTAGAAAATATGAATATATATCTCAAAATAAATTTGGATGTAATTGGTCAAATTCTTGCTGTTCAATCAGTAATAAGCACATGCTTTCGAATGTTTACATTGAAAAATGTATACAGTTTCTCTGAGTTATGAGAGTGTCTGTGAATATGAATACAGCTCAAAAGAGTAAAAAATGATGAGCACTCAATGGCTCCATCTAGTGGCTAATAGTCCAAACTAGTCTGGTCTTCCTTACAATTACAAACGATGATGTCAAAATCACTTACCCACAAATCATTTCATCAGGACCGATTCTTGACTAGAACACAGAAGTCCAGAAATGCCTTTATGAAATGTAACTGACTGATAGAATGGAATAAATTGAAGCATTGTGCACAAATTGTGTTTTTTTTTATTTTTATTGATTTCTTACTATATTCAAGTTACACAGTGAGAAGAGTGAAGTAGGCTATTTATAATTAAAAACTTAAATAATGCAATTTAGTTTTGAGTAGTACATTTTACTGATTATTTACAGATATATATCTGTATCTATATTGTTTATCAACTGATGACCTCCTGCATTACATCCATGGCCCTCTGGGGGGCGTTGACCAACAGGCTACAAAACAACTGTGTTACAGAAATAACCAAACAGACTTACATACCAGGGTCAGGAAGACAGAGAGGCCATAATCTTATAATAATAAAAGCTTATTGGCCTGGTCTTCAATGGCAGGGCAGAGACAGCATTTGCTTGAGCAGACTGATATAGGTATACATCGTGAACATTGTACGCAGGTGTTATGTTACAAAATGCAACAGTGGCTTTTTGATGCTACAGGATGTAAGAAGTGGTTTTCGTGTGTGAATGCAGTGCTATTTACAGGTTGGCATGGTAATAAACAGAGTCCAATCATCTCTTTTTTTCTAATGTAAAGTTCAAACCACAGATGTTTCCAGTGGTCTTTGTGACTGTCCTCTTGCAAATGTTTACTTCCTTTTTGGTCATTTTAACAATCTGTATATAAATCTGTTTATTTTACAGGTAATTTTGTTTTGTCAAATTGAAAATATATTTTTTCATATTGATTAATTTTTCATTCATTCAAGTTATTTAGTATATATTATTTAAAATAAATATGAATTTTATTGGAGCATGTAAAATCCATGATGATCTAATTATTACATATTAATAATTATAATTATTTTATATATTATCACACACACACTACATATTGCTAAATTAAACTGACATTCAATGAAAAACATTAAGGATTATATTACGAACAATAAGGATTGCAATCTCATTAATATAAAGTTACAGCACCATGTAATTATCCTCAAATACAGTGAACAAAGTATTAGCAGTATGTTTATTTATGGCTATTACCATGCTGTTCACTGTCTCTGGTGCTGAAACTCTTTTATTCTATTTAAATATTTTCTTCACTCGTAATTCAGTCTAGTGCTGCAAAGAATTTAAGGCTGCATTTCTATGAAGTGGAGAAAGTTCTTCTACCATTTCTGAGAGCTGAAACACAATTTAGACATGGCACCACAAGCTTGTGATTACGCACACTAGTAAGTGAATGGAACACTTTGTGGTTACAGCCAGAAACAAAAATAGGTTTCTAAAAACAATAAACATCTTCAAGTAAATGCATTCTTATACAAACAAACAAACACATACAGTTACATTAATTCTGGGGGGATTAGAGACCAATGAAAACAATAGCCATGTAGTTGAAATATGCAATACAGGAAACCTATAATGACGAACAGCACTTTAGGTCATCGCCATTGTCACATTAAACATAATTATATTGTCAAAAAAAAAGAAAAAAAAAGTCATGTTTGATGTCAATGCGATGTTATTGTTTGTTTGAATTTATGGCCTCTCGGCCTCTTTTAAGGTGTCACACAGTTGTATTTTAAAAACGAGCACTTTACCATATTGAAACAAATTATTTAACATTCTGTTACATTTAAATGTGTAGTAATTCAAAATGAAGCTGACTAAGAAGTTATTTAATTGATGGTGAAAACCTAAAAGAGCTTTTTAAGTGTTTCAAAAAAAATAAAAATAATAATAATAGAAAAGAAAAGAAATGAGTGGAACAAGACCAGAATAATATTACCCTCACAAAAAAAAACAAAAAAAACAAAAAAAAAAACTCCCCTCCCACCACTATGAACCAGACACTAAAGGTCCTCATCCTTATCAGTCACTGAGATGGAGCGAGCAAGAATTACAGTCACCATACTTGTGTGTACGTCCATATTTGTGTTTTTAAATTTTGTATTTTATGCCATTGATTTGATTGACAGTCCTCTTTCATGTATATGAACTTGTATTTGCTTTTGCAGGTGTTTTGTTCTGTGAACAGCAGAGAGTCTTTGGGGCAGAAGTGGACATGAGAGTTAAAGCAGGAGACAGCATCACTCTCTACTCTGACTGTGTCATACCATTAGGATCACTCATTGTTTGGTTGAGAAACTGCTCACATGAGCATCAACCATCTTTGTTCATAGATTCTTCAAAAATATTCAAGGAGAAGTTTCCACGTTTTAGTTTTGTGCTCAACAGCTCCAGTAACTCCTATGATCTACATATTACAAACGTCAGTGTCTCTGATGAGGGAATGTACTACTGTGCGAAAAGAGAAAAGAAAATAAGTAAAGATGTAAACAGCATCATAAATGATCAATTTGAATTCAAATATGGAAACAAGACAACTCGTCTATCTGTCTTGGGTGAGAAAACATTTTCACTGTTGTTCATGTTGATTTGTTTTGTGTTAACAAACCCATTTCTTTTAGTTTCATTATATTTTTAATATAGTTAACGACAAGTCTTGCACATATACAGACTTTATGCTGACACAATCCTCCAGTCAAACTTAAAACTGCAGGAAACTGCATCTATGTATAAAAATTTCAGTAACACTACAATACGGGTGCACTAATGTGCATTAATTCATTCTTAACTAATGCACAGATAATTCTGAGTTAAAACCTTTAATTAATGATTACTACATCAGCAACTAATAAAGAGTCTATCTGATTAATAGATCAAGTAATATATGAATTGCTATTAATTAAATGTGTCATCATGTATTAATTCCTTAACAACATATAGTATTAACTAATAGGTTAAATGTATGTGTTAATTACCAATTGATCAAAGCTGTACATTTCAACTTCCAGCTGTCTGCTTTAATTAATCATTAGCAAATGATTTACAAATCCGTCATTATGTTATGACTTTACTTGTTGAGGCACATGACTATTAGCTCATTTGGAAGTTGAAATGCATAGCTTTGACCCATTGCGGTAATGAACACGTTAATTTACGCTATTAGTTAATACTATACATTAACTCATGTGTGCATTAGTTAATATATGTTTGTATGAATGTTTGTTAATAAAAGGTTTATGCATACTTCATTTAGATTTTTATTATTTTAACATTAATAAACAACAAACAAATTACAATATATTTTCATATCTAAGTGCCGATACTGATTTGTTAGGCATTATGCTTGGCAAATGTAAAATATATGCAATATTAAAGATAATTTTAATGGTAATTTTTAATTTTAATAGAATGTTAAAATAAAATGTACATATTAATTGAATATTAAAATAAAACATATATCTTAACCGAATAATTTGAGAATGTTTAAAAATGGCATATGTTTGATTTTGAGCCAGTGTCTCCTGGTTCTGAGCGGTTCAACACCTCCTCCTCACCTCCTGTATCAGACTGTGTGCTCTGCTGGACGCTGCTGTCCAGTGTGTGTCCAGTGTGTGTTCTCCTCTCCTCCATCTGTGTGTACTGCTTCTGCTTGAGGAATACTACAGGTGATCATTCACTCCTGAACTCAATTCCATCACCTGCTGCAGCTATGATGTGCCAGATGTTATTACAGCTCTGGATTTGCTTTCATACAGTATCACATATTAACTGTAAAATGTCACAGTCAGAGCAATGAAAACTTTATACAATGCCTTTGATCAGTCAGTTGAGCTTTTTAAATCTCACTTAATTTGATCTGAACCAAGTTGACTCTTATGTTATTTTAATTTCCTGTAGCTCCTGGCGCTGAAACGCAGACTGAGAACAGACATGTTGAGGTATTGTATCATATGTGCACAACCTGAAGAAGATTTAAATATAAATTATTTACACTTGTTTGAGAGTTCAAAGCTATATAAATTACATCTATATAATACATTACATATGACATTATACATAATATAATATATAATAGTGTTTTATATATACTATTATTTATATTCACAATGAACTAAATAGATTATAAAAATATATTAATATAATAAAAACATGCATGTTTTTCCAGGATGGAAATGAAGTGTGCTATGCTTCATTGGAAGGTGAGAGTACAAACCACAAATGTTTCCACTTGAGCATGCAACAGTGAACATCATGAAAGTGTTTGTGTTTAACCTGGTGTGGCTGCATGCTGGACATGCACCTGAATGTAAGTGTGAAAACAGACAAAAACAGAAAGAAGCATGTTGGAAAAAGTTACCTGCAAGGTGTTAATAAATGTAAGTGTACTGTATAAACTTACTCAATCAGGTAATCAGGAAATTCTTCAGATACTAAAAAAATTTGACACAGACCACAGATGTATGTTGCATAAAATGACATTAAGCATAGACAAAGAACTAGTTTGTTTTATTACTGCAAATTCAGTGGTATTAGATGACACTGAATATAATCAGGCTTTTGTATTTTAAAGCAGCAGTTATCCAAACAGCATAACTGCTTTGGCCAATAAGTTTTTAATCCCAAAAATTACAATTTCAGTTGTATTTGAGTTGTATCTGAAATCATTTTAATTTGTCATGTAGTTATAGGCATTTTTAGGTTACAGCACCACCTTTGGGCTAGAAAAATCTAAGCTAGCATGCTTCCTCGAGTGTGTGCTATACTTATGCTAAGCTTTGTGACAACATACTTATTGCCTTTTAAATCATTTTAAATTAGGCCATGTCCAGAACAGTTCATTTTCCCGAGGTTGCTGTTTTGATCTCAAGTTCTTGTTGATCTTATGTTCTTAATTACTGTTTATATTGGAACTCTAGAGCAATAATTAGAGAATTAACTGAAATTACAGGCATATTGAGATGAGCTTTAAGGACTAGTTAATTAAAAAATGTATTCACAAAAAAGAAAAAAAAGATTGACATGAATATTTTTTGAGACAAAGTTGCTCAATAAACTTGGGTTTTCAGTTAAAACATGTTGAAAATGTTTACAGTGTGGTAAAATTAGAAGTATTGCAAAAAAGTAATAAATGTAATGTAATTACCACCTTTACCATTTTTCTATATGCAGTTTTAGTGACAAGAACATCTAATGGATTTTCTCATTTACTAGATTACTTGTTTAAGATAGAAAAGGAATGTATTTTAGATATTCTTCAGTTAATGAGAAATTTGCGTTATTTTGTCATATGTGTGATATGACAAAATAACTGTCCTTACAACTTTGGAATATAGTGAATTTAATTAAGTAGAACTTCAGCACATTGGACAGCTCCAAGTGCTGAACACGTGAGACATGAATTACTGTACCTTCTATCTTACTTTGGAACGTAATGGGTACTTTTCTGAAATGAGACTCAATGACTTACTTTATGCAGCTGACAAGTGCAACCTCTGGATAGAGAAGCCTTTCGAAATGAGACCAATAGTCTGCAGACTTTTTTGAAGAGTTCACCCCAAAATTTGCTGAAAATATACTCACCCTTAGGCCATCCAAAATGTAGATGAGTTTGCTTCTTTGTAAATTTATGTAAATGTAAATTTAGCATGACATCACTTGCTCACCAGTGGATCTCTGCAGTGAATGGGTGCCGTAAAAATGAGAGTTCAAACAGCTTAAAAAAGCACAAGTAATCCACATGACTCCAGTCCATCAATTAACATCTTTTGAAGTGAAAAGCTGCATGTTTGTTAGAAAAAAAAATACATCATTAAGATGTTTTTTAACTTATTCCAAACTGTTGCTTCTAAAATACAAGACCTTGATCCATAACATTGCTTTGTCGATAGAAAAGGTTGTCTCAGCTGAATCAGTAGAGAAATGTGCACAGATCAAGCACTGTGTACAAGTGAAAACAGTCCAAAACAGCACTAAACAAATATTTGTTGAAGGTATATATGATAAAGAACAAACTCATCTACATCTTGGTTATGCTGAAGGTGAGTAAATGTTCAGCAAATTTTCATTTTTGGGTGAACTGCAAAGATATAAGAAAAGGGACTGTGATTAAATGAAAGAAACATCCAGACTAGTTATGTTGGTTATTGTTGAATAATTGAAAAATTCCAAATATTAAAAATGCATGGTAGTGATAGCAATTTGAAGGTCATTGGAATTAAACATGTGTCATTAAACATCAGAGGTGGAGATAGACTTAGACGGTTAAAACAACGAGAAAAGTATTGGATACATAAATTGGATGCTCTCTCATATCCTGGTCTTAATGAAGATATTGATTTTTCTCCATTTTTGTAATAGTTAGATTTGTTTGTAGGTGCTTTTTATTGGTATTTGTTCAATTGAAAAAATGTTTTTCCACTGTCATGTCTTTTGAGATGTGATTTTTTTTTCTCCTTTGGGATGGTTTGATATTTGTAAATACCCAAGAGACATCTAGTGATTAGATCCTGAAAATGTATAGTCACAGATGTATTTATTCAGAGAAAGTTTTTAAACTCCTAAGAGACATCTAGTGGTTAGACCTTGAAAATGTATAGTCACAGGTGTATCTATTTAACTAGTTCTCATTCTCTATTGCCTAACACCCTGACGAAGGCCTATTTGGGCTGATATGCGTTGGGGTTTTTTAACATGTAGCCCTGTCTTACAATAAAGGCTTTTTATATTTTGCCTGCTATGTGAGTGCCTGGACGTGAATTTTTTTTTTTGTTTCTTGCAATGGGATCCACTTTTTGTTTTCGACATTAAAAATGTGTGTTTAAATGATAAACTGCGGAACTACAGTATGCCAGACTTTTCATTTAAAAAAAAAAAGGTTAAAAGTCAGTTCTTTTAAGATGAAGTCAGTTCTTAACAAAACAACATTGTGTTTATATAAGAGATTAAGCTTAAAATGAATTCATACTTTATTTTGATATCCATAAGAACACACAGAAAACTTCCCTAGTGCATGAATTAATGAGAGCTAGATGCTTTCATGCAAATACACACACTTTAACACACACACAAAAGCAAACAAAGGCTAAAGGGAACATTTTTGTTTGGTGAGCATTGATCTGCAAGAGTTATGAAGTTTGATGACGTGTAAAAACAGCAAATGTGAGGAGGCTGTAAGTGGTCTGAATGAGGCCTGTGGGTTTCCTGTTTTGACATGTTTAGATGTTGCTGCATCATAGCTTCTTATTTTGATCAACTATAGTAAAACAAAAAAGAACCACACAAATTTTACACTAACCCTCCAGTTCAAAGCTGATTAATTTACTCATTGCATGTCAAATGTAAAGCACATAATATTGGGCTTATCTGCACACACACAAAACACCTTAAATATTATAGTCTCTTTTAATAATTGTCTCTCTGCATATCTGTCAGATGATGAAAAGTTTTAAGATTTTCATGGTCACAAAGACAAATCAGAGCAAAAAAAAAGTCTATAAGGTAATGGATCATTGGTTAATACTGCTCTCACTCTTCCGATGTTCACACAATAACCTAATTTACTGCCGAAACCTCATGACGCGGGCAGCTTTAGGTAAAACTTTCCACTGACATGAACCAATTAGATGAGATCTGACGTCTACATTGAGACCCTCACCAGTGTCAGTTATTCACAATCGCTCACTAAGATGGAGAGGCCAAGACTTGCTCTCATCGTGCTTATGTGTAAGAAAAAACAGACTTCTTCAGCTGTTTTTAGTGTGAATATTTTTGTATGGTAGTACGATTTGAAATGCTTCATGTAGTTATTTTGTGCTTTTACAGTATTACTGTTCCATCAGAAAAGAATCAATGGAGCAGAAGTGGAGATGAAAGTCAGACCAGGAGACAACATCACTCTCTACTGTGATCGCTCTGTAACTTTTGGCTCCAGCATTGTTTGGATAAGAAACTGCTCTCATGAAAATCAACCGTCTCTCATAATAGGTTTTAGGAAACTAGACATGGAGATATTTCAACGTTTCAGCTTTATCCACAACAGCTACAATAATTCTTATGATCTACATATTACTAACATCAGTGTCTCTGATCTGGGACTGTACTACTGTGTGGAAGAAGAGAATAAGCTACATGAAGATGAACAAGGCCTCATCTCCCAATCTATCGTGTACTATTATGGAAACCGAACAACTCGTCTCTCTCTGGAAGGTAAGGAAACACTTCTGCTAGTTATATCATCGCTTGTGTAATTCTCAAGAACTTTACTTTTCTCAGGGAAAAATCAAGATGAACAGAACACAGATATGTTTATTAACATTCATAGATACATTTGTGTTTATTTGATCTTGAACAAGTGACTTCCTGTTCTGAGCCCTCTGCACCTCCTGACTGTGTGCTCTGCTGGATGCTGCTGTTCAGTGTGTATCCGGTGTGTGTTCTCCTCTCCTCTGTCTGTGTGTTCTGCTTCTATTGTAGGAAAATGACAGGTAATTATTCACAGGTTAATACTCTTCTTTAGCACTACTAATTTACGCAATACTTTAGATAGCTTTTGTCAATGAGCACTAAAAAAAACCCTGCATCTGTTGAAATGTTCTAATTTAAATAATCAATTTTAGATTCTGCAGCTGATCAAAAAGACAAGCCGAAAAGTAGAAAGATTGTTGTGGTATGACCTATGCAAACATTTAACCACCATATGGAATATATAATTTTACTGCATATATAATAAATATGTGATATATAATAAAAACAAAACATACATTTTTATTCCAGGAGAATGATGATGAAGAAGTGTGTTATGCATCTGTAGACGTGATGACCAGGGGACAAAAACGGCACAAGAAAACGCGAGTGCAGAGTTCAGATTTCACTACTTACGCTCCTGTCAGAACAGAAATGGAATAGATTCGAAAGTTGCAGGAGCCAATATCATTGAAACATCATGTTATTATCATGTTTGTTGGTTAAAATGTGTGTCTGTGATTTTCATATAATGCTTTCATTATGCATATAATGCATATTATGCATATATAATGCTTTTTATAGGCAATAAAGTATGCATGGCTGCAAAACCTGAAAATTTGAGTGCTGTCTTACAACTCCGAAGTAAATGAAAAAAACCTGCTCATTTTAGTTGCTCCTCAGTAGTAAGATACATTCCTTATTTTCCTTTTTTGTTATCTTTCAGACTAGTGCATAATTGATTCTTTAGTGCATTTAAAATAAATGTGAAATTAAGCAGACATCAATTACTTGAAGGTTTTCTTTTGAACCCTCAGTTGTTCTTCAAAAGATCTTTACTGTCTTTGTTTACTCTCAAAGAAAGGTCTTGTCTCATTCTCATGTAAAAAGACAACCATCTTAACCACAAATGTTTCCATTCAGTTTACTGATTGTGTGCATATGAGACAGAAGTAGAAAGGACAGAGGTTGGTTTGTGTCTGTAAATGCTTATGCGGTGAGTTTGTGGTGAATTTAGTTTGTATGCAGTGTCTGCAAAGGCTTGATTTGTTCAACATGTTCAGATTTTAATATTATTTTTAATCATTTTCAAATATTTATAAACATTTGCAAACATCTGGCAAATGTCATCTCTGGACTAGGATTTTCCACCCACATGTTTAGCAACTAATTAACTAATGGTCACTGAGTAAATTTAATGTAGGCTGTACTTTGTTCTTGAGGTTTTCTAAAATGGGGAAAAATGTTGCTATATGGTTTCAGTGCTTTCTATAATTTCCGGTCTAGCACAAGTTTTACCATAAAAAGAATGGGGCATATGCATGACTCTTCACTCTCCTTTAATTTTCAAAAACCTGTTCCTTTATACTCCCATAAATCTATTTGACCCATAAGGACCAGTAAGTCTTGCTAACTATCACGATCTCCAGCTGGAGTGCCCATGAACTCCACCAGAGGGCACTCCACCCCTGACTCTTGCCACTCTACCCTGGACTACATGTACCATAATCCTTTGCCCGGACTGAGCATCCATTGCAATCACCTGTTTCTCATCACCCCATCAGTCTCACCCTTTTTAAAGCCTGGTTTTTCACTCATTCATTGCTTAGTCTTGCAAGTGTCTGTCTGCTGTTCTTAGTCTTTTTTTTTCTGGTTCCGTTGTTGTGTTTAATATCTTTGTCTGGTTTCCTGGTTGTCCTTATTGTCTAAAGTTTTCTGCCCTGATCGTATTTGTTTGGACTGACTAACCTATTTATGACCTTATGCCTGTTTATGGACTATGGCTTTGGATTACCCCTGAAATAAACTGCATTTGGATCCTCAATCTTCGTGTCCCTGTGCAGATCGTGACACTAACATTGCACTTATATTTTGTAGTTGGACATGATTTATTGATCTTCACTTGTATTTTGTTAAATTACACTGTCTTACACAAAAGACTGTCTCATATATTTCTGTCTCATAATTTAATGTAGCTAATTTCAGCTCGATGGACATCTGTCGGTGTCAGTTTAACCATAAAGCATTAGCAGAAGTTATTTGAACAAGTGCTTCTCTCCTTCAAATATGTCCACTCTAACCTACACTCAAAACCACACAAAGGTAACGGAAACATTTGTGCCTGCTGACCACTGATCAACTAAGAGATGTGAAGAGAGCATTTCATGTCGTGTTGCAAATGTGAAGTGTTTGTAAGCGGTCTGAATGAAAAACTTGTGGGTTTCCTGTTTTGACATGTTTAGATGTTGAACTGAACCTATTACAATAAAACAAAGAACCTCATGAATTTTGCAGGTGAACTTTGATTCAAAATACTAGACACTCATGACAGGCATGAACTGACTGGCTGATTGCATGTGAAATGTAAAGTACAAAGTGTTTCAAATAAGGATGTTAATCTGCATGTCTGAACCACAGATATTGCTGAACATATCTATCAGATAATCTAAAGTAATCTTGAACATTTCAATTTTTATGAACCAATCAGGTGGCTGATCACAATGCCAAATCAGAGCCAAAAAGTCTATAATTGTAACTGGTGAGTGGTTAAAACTGCTCTCATGCTTCTTACATCCAAACAACAACTCAATTTACTGCCAACCCCTCATGAAGAAAGCCATTGACGTGAACCAATCAGATTAGAGCTGACGTCTACATTGAGACCCTCACCAGTGTCAGTTATTCACAATCACTCACTAAGATGGAGAGGTCAAGCATTGCTCTCATCGTGCTCATGTGTAAGAAAAAGTATACTTTGTCAGTAGTTTTTGAGAGTTTTTTGAATGACAGTGTCACTACTGTGAATATTTTTGTATAATTGTACAATTTGAAGTGTTTTTTAAAGTTGTTTTGTTCTTTTATAGTTTTACTGTTCCATCAGACAAGAATCTATGGAGAAGAAGTGGAGATGAAAGTCAGACCAGGAGACAACATTACTCTCTACTGTGTTCGCTCTTTTACTCACGGTTCCCTCATTGTATGGATAAGAAACTGCTCTCATGAAAATCAACCCTATCTCGTAATAGATTTTACGAAATGGGAACTGAAGATATTTCAGCGTTTCAGCTCTATATACAACCGCTACAGCAACTCTTATGATCTACATATTACTAATATTAGTGTCTCTGATCTGGAACTGTACTACTGTGCAGAACAAGAGAATAAGGTAAATAAAGATGAAAAAGGCATCATCTCCTCATCAGATGTGTACTATTATGGAAACCGAACAACTCGTCTCTCTCTGGAAGGTAAGAAAACACTTCTGTGAGTCATTATCACATTGTGTAATTCTGAAGAACTTTACCTTTCTCTGTGAAAAAACAAGATGAACAGAACAAAAATATGTGTATTAATACATTTGTGTTTATCTTGAACAAGTGACTTCCTGTTCTGAACCCTCTGCACCTCCTGACTGTGCGCTCTGCTGGACGCTGCTGTTCAGTGTGTGTCCGGTGTGCGTTCTCCTCTCTTCACTCCTGTCCTCCATCTGTGTGTTCTGCTTCTGTCAGGCTCAAACTACAGGTAACCCATTCACTGTTCATTTCCTTGACACCTTTTTCGAATATAAAACCTAAATTAAATATAACTAGTTATGATTAATTATTCATATTTCCCCATGAGCTGATTCGCTACATTTTGTACTAAAAAAATGGTAACCTAAAAATAAGAATAGGAAATATAAATTTAAAGGAAGCTGTATTACAATTATACAGTAATATTTATGTATTTAGATGGCACTGACATTTTTATGTTTAAGAGCACATGTGCGCTGAAGTTCCTGCGTTTAGACCTGCATTATTTTCTCATTTTACTGGCATATATTCATATGATATTTAGGTTCTGCGTGGAGTGCAGAGATACTCACAGCGGATGTTAATAAGGTATCTATATTATTATTTGTTTCTGTAAATTTTCAAGCTTTCCCTAGTGAAAAATAAATATACTAAAATGTATTTGAAATACATTTATTTCATGCTAAGTATACTACAAATACATTTAAATTTTTATGTACTAAATAAAAATACCCTGCAATTGTACTTTTGGTAAACTGGTATACTTAAAGTCTGCTAAATTGGACTAATTGAAACTCATTTTGTGCTTAATACACTTTAATTGTGCGGGAGTAGTGCTGAAGTCCAACTAAAGATATACTGAAGTATATTTGATTATGCTAAAGTGGAACTATTGCAAGTATACTTTAGGTACACTTTAAATATCTTGCATTTAAAGACCAATATTATTCAAAGATCATACAGTCCTTATTAATAGTGACATTAAAACACATTTTAGGCTTAATATTAAGTATGCATTGTGCACAAGTAGTACTCCAAATAAAATTGAATTATAATTATTATATCAGTAAGTCTCGAGCGATATTTCAATAAATATGTTAATAGATTTGAACTATACTTAGTATGAAATAAATGTATTTTAAATATATTACTTTTTCACTAGGGTTGCAATGTCAAAGTTTGTCTCATGTGCATCTCCTATTCATTTCAGGGGGATCCTACGGAGAATCATCAGTGTGAGATGAGTAAGATGGGAAAGATCTGCCTTCACACTGAAGCCTCTTATAGACTATTGACCTCTGCACAACCCTATGCCAAGATGTGATTCTGCCTGCTCAATTTATACATACTACTGCAAAATTACTGCCTACTATTGATCACTCTTTTTGTGCTCAGCAATTTCAGATTTGATTCTGAACTTGTGTTTTTCTTAAGCATGCTTTTTTTTAACTACATTTAGTATGCATGCATACACATGCAACAAACTTGGAACAAATTTTTTAATAGAATTACACATTTACATATGTAATTTTCCATAAAGCAAAACATATTCACAAAAGGTAAATCACTTTTAAAAATGTTGAAATAAAATACTAGCAAAATAGAAAAAGGTTTCCAGTTTTAATTTAGCTATTAAATGTTACTTGCCCATTTTCTGCTTGTAAATTTTATTTTCATTATAAAATAATAATTATATGTTTTAGAGAAAGAGAGAGAGAGAGAGAGACTTCGAATAATAATTAGGTGTTTATTAGCCGTAGTTTAAAAAAAAAAAGAAAAATGTCCTTCTGTGCCATAAGAGCTACATTCTAGACTGTTGAGTAAAACACAGGTGACATAAAGTCAAGTCACCTTTATTTATATAGCGCTATAATTCAGATTGTTTAAAAGCAGCTTCACAGTAATAAACATAAAAATAACAGAATCAATAAAGCAAACTTCTTCAAATATGAGACAAAGTTCAACCCAATCTCATGAATGTGCGTATCAATACCACAAGTTTCTATTTCTATTTGACATTCTATTTAAACGCAGAAATTGACTTTGGCGTGCATATGTTACGCAATGGTTAAGGATTAAGGGTATGGGGATAGGTGTGTATTATATGTACTACGCCAAAACTGCATATCATATGCACGCCAAAGTCAATTTATAAATAGCACCCCAAATAGAAACTGAACATCGCTAAAAGCTAAAAGTACCAACCACAAATGTGACCCTCTCTGTGAAATCCAGGCTAAAGTCTCAAAATCTAATTATGAAATAACAAGCATCAAAGTTTGATTTCAACCATTAATTTCACTATGATTTCAATCTTTGACATGATCTTACTAAGTCAGTAATAAAGACATCAATGTTACATTTTCACAGAATGTTTTTCATACTTTATGAAGGATGATTTTATATAGAAAACAGTAAATCACCAAAAAATGACTTTAGCTGGGTTTTCACAGACAGGGTCACAAATGTTTCCACCCTAAAACAGACATGCGTTAGTGTATTTGTCTGTCAGATATGTGTTACTGTTCAAAGCATAATAACGCACTGGTTTCATCTAGGGGTTAATATTCTGAACTTAATCTGACCTTTCAGGTGTAGGCAATAATTTCTCCTTATTAAATGTTTTAAAGAATAAAGAAATCTACATAAAGAAATAAGTAAATGAATAGTACTTTTAGAAGTACAAATTATGCTTAAACAGTCATATCTACGGTGACTGGGAGGGGACATGTTCAGTTCACTTATTTTTGTCGTGGCCACAACATATGAACGTGATAATATGTCATCCTTATGTCGTGGCCATGCGATGTGAAGTCGTGGCCTCAAGATGCTCTGTTGAGGGAACAACATCCATTTCTCGTGGCCACGACTTCTTATGTTGAGGGAACGGAATATTTTTCTCGTGGCCACGAGTTTAATGCGTAAATAAACCTGCATGACCATAGCAACCTAGGATAATCAGAGATTAATTTATTAATATTTTATTTTGAATTAAGAAATTATATTAGTTATTATAGAAATTATTACATTATTAAATTATTATATTAACCATAGCGCGTGATGTAGACAGCATTCAAATTAATTTAGCATGAATAAATGTTATATAAAGTAGCCTACATAAAATAAAATAGGCCTACAAGAAAACATTTTTATCCATGTCACAGTCTCCATTACCTGATCGTCTTTTCCCGTAATATTTATATATAATAATAATAATAATAATAATAATAATTATTATTATTATTACTATTATTATTATGGTTGTATTTTTATATTCGTTGTTATGTATTTGAATTATTTTCCCTTCATTTCGATCTCTTTAGTACTGAATAGTTTTGTAAATAATAGCCTATGCTCGACATGCCAATAAAGCTTTGATTATGCTTTATGACTGGAATTTTTACTGGAAGAACAGTTTAAAGGTTGAATTTAACATAAAATTTCATTTCATTTCGGCTAATTAATAGGCTATAATTTAGTTGAGGAATGAATTTGTAAATGAAAACACAACACTCTCATTTATTGTCACACACTGGCACGATCATAAAGTCAAAACCTTATTGGTATAACTATTTGCAAAATATATGGTAATTATACAGAACGTTAATTAGGTAAAGCGATACAATTGAAAGGGGAACTACAACAATAAATATAAAAAATATAGCCCTAAACCAGTTAATATAATAATATTATTTTATTACAGTTTAATAATAATAATAATAATAATAATAATAATACATATAATTATAATTTACAAATATGAAATAAAAATACACGATCAGTTAACAAATTTACAAGACTGTGGGATGGATAAAAATGTTGATCCATATCTGTTGATCCTAGGTTGCTATGGTCACACAGGTTTGTTTACGCATTAAACTCGTGGCCACGAGAAAAATATGCCGTTCCCTCAACATAAGAAGTCGTGGCCACAAGAAATGGATGTTGTTCCCTCAACAGAGCATCTCGAGGCAACAGTTTCACATCGCACGGCCACGACATAAGGATGTCATTACCTCGACAAAATGATCTCCTGGCCACAACATATTATCACATTCCCACGAGTTAATATCTTATGGCCACGACAAAAATAAGTGAACCGAACATGTCCCCTCCCGGTCACCGTTCATATCAATAGCCTAAAAGCTGTTTTACTTTACATCTAATGGGTCACATGGGAGCAGAAATGTTGAGATTAGCAGTCTGTCCCGATACACATGTGGTCTTTTCTCTTGATCACTTGTCTACTTACATGATGTATTTCCTGTTTTTGGCCCAAGTGTTGAAGCGGGTATATGAAGACTGCAAGTGTGTTTTAAATAAATGTTTTGATTTTCAATACTTTGCATTTTCATATCAACTTCTAAATGTCTGTTCAGTAGTCTCTGTGTAACAGATGACATAATTTAATTCTGGTGCTTCCAATTAAGTGTTAAAAAGCAGTTGCAAATGCTTTACAAAACTAAATGCCCTTCACATCACAATAATAGCATCTTAGGCTATTATTAATATTATCATCATTATTATTGATAACTATATTTCTAACAATAAGGTAAGTTGTCTTCTCAATGCTGAGAGCTGGTAAGTAATATAGGAAACCACAACCTTGCAAATATGTATGCGCATTATTATGTGCAGTGTGTAAGCTAGTGTCTGCATAGAGCGCACAGTTGTAATGGAATGATTGGTGGTTTTGACACCTCTTCAGAACCCAGAGCTTAACACATCTCAAGCAAGCGTATTCTTGTTCAAACACATGTACAAGTAACTAATTTATGTATTTAGAGACCAATATACAAACTAGTTACATAACTAAAACACATAATGATTACCCCACACTTTAGGTCTTCTCTGTTGTCGCACACTTGATTTTCATTATCATCACACGCAGCAAGATTTTTGTCAGAGTTTGTTTTTCATAAAGAAAAGTACAAAGACAGAATTGATCAAAGCTTTTAAGCAGAAGTACCTCCCACCACAGTCAGCCAATCAAATAAGAGCTGACATCCGCTCTGAAGACCCTCACATTTATCAGTCACTGAGATGGCGTGTTACAGAGATACAGTCATCACACTTGTGTGCAAGTCCATTTGTGTGTGTGTGTGTGTGTGTGTTTAATGTTATGTTTCAATTAGATGGTATTGCCGTAAATAAATGTGTAAAAGCATCTGACTGTCGTCATGCTTGTCATGTGACACACAGCAGCCACAATAGCACTTTATAACTGATATAGGCTTATGTTTTATTTATTTTTTCCTTTTAATTTAAAATATTCCCAAACGTGTTAACTATATCATAAAATATCTCGATTCTCAAATATGTGTAAGTAAATGCATTTTGCACCTTAACAGATTATGTTAGTTGATCTATAATGGGCGATGAGCAAAGTAGCCTAATAGTGTAATCTATTAACTTTGCATAAAAACTCGCCTTTTTACTTAAGTACCAGATATGGGTGTCATGTCATTAAATATTTTGAATACGACTGACTTTGTATCTAATGTGTATTTAATAAAAAAATTGTAAGTTACTAATTATAACACTTTCATGGTACAGAAAGAGAGGGAAGAACATTTACGTTATCAAAAAACATTATCACTGACTTCAGTCTAGCCAGAGTTCAAGCACTCTCAAAAACTCCCATTAAAATCACTGAAGCTGTTTACATTGGGAAATTAATATTTTACTTACATTCGTATGCACATCTGCACTTTGTTGTTTATGATGAGAGAGAATTCGCCAGAGAGCAGAATACAGTCAGCGCGCGCGCGCACTGAACAAGAAACTCCGGTGTTTCAGCGATGACTCATCAGAACGCCTCTGATTGGCCATTGCATTCATAAGCTCAACACAATCGTGTGTGATTGGTTTAAATGCGCAGTGCTGTAAAAACGCGTCTGTCTTTGTCTCTGCGCCAGCCAGCCAACGCAGATTTAAATTTTTCAGCTGGTGATGTTTTGCTTTTTTCCCATTACTGCCGCCCACAGGACAAACTGCGCATTGCACCGAAAATTGTGTGGTGTGATACGATTCCAAATTTAGGGGGGCGGGTGGGGGTGCGGGGGGCAAGCTTGTTGACATGCTACATTTGACGATACATTTGGTCCTGGTCCGCTTAGGGTTCATACTGGCATTTTTGACAACGAACCTAAAGAAACCAAACCTAAAGGCATAGTGATACATTCACAACCTGATTGGTTGGGTTGAATGATGTATATTTCAGGACGGAACTCACCGAACACCCCAAACAAAAGGTGTGTTCGACCTAAAGCGGTTCTGCGCATACCGATCGTGTATGACATCAAAGTACCCATTCACCGATCGGTCTGCTTAGCGCCGCTTTAAGTGAAATACACCTAATGCCGTCTGCTGGACTAAGCACGCTCAGTGTTGCGTGTACTTATGATTTTATTTTCACCACCTGCGAACTCACGAAGAGCTCATAAAAGGCACTTTACCTCCTCGTTGCTCCACGTTTGCCCTCTGCTAATTTTGTTTGGGATACTCCGCTCGTTCCGTGTCGTCAAATCATGTCGCATAGCGTCGCATATTGTCACTACTTCCTGTTTTTGGTTCGTTAAGAAGTATTTGGTACGTGTTGCGTTCATATTTCATTCGAACCGCACCTGTTTGGAAGCGGACCGAGACCGCTTGTTTGGTGCGCACCAGGGTTTGGATGGCAGCGTTCACACTTACTCAAATGAACCGCACTAACAGAGCAATCGCACCAGAGTTAGTTTTAATCGAACCAAACATGACAAGTGTGAACACACCCTCAGGGTTGGGCAGAACCAGTGGGGAAGGGAGGTTTTGGGAAATAACCTCTTCCAAATCCTGCATTAAAAATCGCAGAGGCCAGACACAGCTCACCCTCAGCAGCAGTAGTATGAGCAGGGCTCCAGGTAGTATGAGGAGGCTTCGGCCAGTGGTGAGAGGGGAGTTGCTGTTAGCCAGCACCCTGAGCTGAGCTGAAATACAATTTAGACATGCTAAAACAGGAAACCACAACCTTGTGATTAAGTGCACTAGTAACTGAATGGAAAGCTTTGTGGTTACAGCCAGAAACAAAAATAGATTTTCAACAACTTTTCAGAACCCAGTTCAACAAACGTCTTTAAGTAAGTGCATTCGTTTACAAAAGCACCCTCACACATACAGGAAATTCTCATGGCTTTAGATGCTGATGAAAACAATAGCCATGTAGTTAAAAAGATTCAAAACAGGAAACCCATTATGATGCTCAGCACTTCAGGTCATCTCTATTGCCACATTGTATATCATTATATTGTAAAAACAAACAATTATACTGTATGTCATTATAATGTTACCATTTGTTTGAATATATGGCTTCTGAGCCTCTTTTAAAGTCTCACACAGCTGCATTTGTAAAAATGATCACTTTACCATATTGAAAAATAACAGGAATTTATATTGTGTTCACTAATCTAAATTCCTGTCAAAGTATGTTTCAAAAGGAAGAAATAAGTGGGACAAATGACCAGAATAAGAAAAACCTCAAATCCCAACCCCAACAAGAGATTCAAAGTACCTTAGCATAAATACCTCCCACCATTACGAACCAGACCATTCACACAAGGTCCTCATCCTTTTCGGTCACTGAGATGGAGCGACGAAGAGTTACAGTCACCATACTTGTGTGTACGTCCATATTTGTGTTTTTAAGTGTTATGTTTCATGCCATTGTATTGATTTGATTGACAGTCCTCTTTCATGTATATGAACTTGTATTTGCTTTTGCAGGTGTTTTGTTCTGTGAACAGCAGAGAGTCTTTGGGGCAGAAGTGGACATGAGAGTTAAAGCAGGAGACAGCATCACTATCTACTCTGACTGTGTCATACCATCAGGATCAATCATTGTTTGGTTGAGAAACTGCTCACATGAGCATCAACCATCTCTTTTAATAGATTCTTCAGAAATATTCATGGAGAAGTTTCCACGTTTTAGTTTCGTGCTCAACAGCTCCAGAAACTCCTATGATCTACATATTACAAACGTCAGTGTCTCTGATGAGGGAATGTACTACTGTGCGAAAAGAGAAAGAAAAGTACGTACAGGTGTACACGGCATCATAAACCCAGTGTATGAGTATGAGTATGGAAACATGACAACTCGTCTATCTGTCTTGGGTGAGAAAAATCTATCTATCTATCTATCTATCTATCTATCTACATGTATCTTTTCATATTTGTGTTTGTTAATGAAAGGTTTACGCAATTTATAACAGTAATAATCAACAGACAAATTACATTTTATAATGCAAATGCAAAAATTCTTTAGTTAATGTACATTTAAAATAGCTTGTAAAACTTTCAGATTCACAATACATTTTCACATCCAAATGATACTGATTCGTTAAGCATTATGCTTTGCAAATACAAGCAATATTAAATATATTTTTAATGGGGAATAGGATGTTAAAAATAAAATGTATTTATTAATTGAATATTAAAGTAAAACATATATCTTAACCGAATAGTGTGAGAATGATTAAAAATGGCATATGTTTGATTTTGAGCCAGTGTCTCCTGGTTCTGAACGGTTCAACACCTCCTCCTCACCTCCTGTATCAGACTGTGTGCTCTGCTGGACGCTGCTGTCCAGTGTGTGTCCAGTGTGTGTTCTCCTCTCCTCCATCTGTGTGTACTGCTTCTGTCAGAGGAAAACTACAGGTGATCATTCACTCCTGAACTCAATTCCATCACCTGCCACAGCTATGATGTGCCAGATGTTATTACAGCTCTGGATTTGCTTTCATAGAGTATCACATAATAACTGATGTCACAGTCAGAGCAATGAAAACTTTATGCAATGCCTTTGATCAGTCAGTTGAGCTTGTGAAGTACAATTTTTAATCTCACTTAATTTGATCTGAACCAAGTTGATTCTTATGTTATTTTAATTTCCTGTAGCTCCTGGCGCTGAAACACAGACTGAGAACAAACATGTTGAGGTATTGTATTATATGTGCACAACCTGAAGAAGATTTAAATATAAATTATTTACACATTTTTGGCATTTTAAAGCGACATAAATTACATCTGTATACTAATATAATATAATATAATATAATATAATATAATATGTTTTTCCAGGATGGCGATGAAGTGTGCTACGCTTCATTGGACATGCCTTCCATACGGCAGAAAAAGCTGAAGAAAAAAACAGTTCAGCGTTCAGACTTTAGTGTTTATTCTGAGGTCAGAACCAAAAGAACATAAATTACAGTTTAAAAAAAGAAATGTTGTTCAGTAGTAATTTACACCAGATAATTTTCAAAATAATGACAGAATAAAATATTCTTTGTGGCATTTTCTCTTATGGCATTCAACTACACTTGGCTTTATTCCCCCAAACCGGTACCTTTATTTTACGCATGTATTGATGTTTATGTTGATGTTTGATGTATGTCATCTTATGTTCCAAACAAAGAACATACTATTTAAATTCTCAGAATGTGTTTTTGCTTAATTTAATATAAGAAGTGTTTTAAGTTTTTTTTCAATTCATGTAAACAAGACACAAATATTAATTTTACTGTGTAAATACATTGTGATATAACAAACAGCATGTATTCAATATTATTTTTTAATTATAGTAGAATAATTGTACTTAATATAACATGTAACACTGACATTAGTGCAGTATAAAGTAGTAGTTATATATCAGTGGTAAATAGACTTTTTTTTTCTTTGTGGTGACTCATGTTGTACTGTTCGTGAAAATGAAGGTGAGAGTACAAACCACAAATGTTTCCACTTGAGCATGCAACAGTGAACATCATGAAAGTGTTTGTGTTTAACCTGGTGTGGCTGCATGCTGGACATGCACATGAATGTAAGTGTGAAAACAGACAAAAACAGAAAGAAGCATGTTGGAAAAAGTTAACTGCAAGGTGTTAATATAAATGTAAGTGTATATACTTCCTTAATCAGGAAATTCTTCAGCTACTAAGAAAATAATAGACACAGACCACAGATGAATGTTGCTTAAAATGACATTAAGCATAGACAAAGAACAGCCCACAGTTCTAGTTTGTTTTATTACTACAAATGCAATGGTATGACACTTAAACTTCTGAATATAATCAGATTTTTGGATTTTGAATCACTTTCTGAAAACATAACTGCTTTAGCCAACAATTTTTTTAATTCATACATGCATGCAATCACAGTTGTAGTTGTAATTTTTTTTGCTAACAAGTGCCACTTTTACAGCATCACCTTTAAGCAAAAAAAAAAAAATTAGCTTCCTTAAGTGTATGCTATACTTATGCTAAGCTTTGTGACATCTGACTTACTGCCTTTTAAAATCACTTAAATTATGCCACGCTGTTTTGATCTCAAAGTTTTGGGCGATATCATGTTTTTAAAATTTCTTTAGGCAAAGTTGCTCATTAAACTTGGGTTTTCAATTAAAACAGGTTGAAAATGTTTACAGTGTTGTAAAATTAAAATTATTTTAAAATGTAATAAGTGTAAAGTAATTACCATCTTTTTCAACTACATTTTTGTACATGCAGTTTCCGTGACAAAAACATCTAATGGAGTTTCACATTTACTGGAAAACTTGTTTAATACTGATAAGGAAATGCATATTAGACATTCTTCAGTTAATAAGAAATTTACGTTTTCTTGTCATATCACGCACTGACCTTGCAATTATGGAACATAGTGAATTTAATTAGAAAAAATTTTCACGTGCAAAATGTGGAGAACCAGGAGAAATTCAGCACATTGGACAGCTCCAAGTGCTGAACGGACTGAATAACAGACATCTGCTGAACATTTTCTTATGTATATGTGGCTGTCTCTCCACAAAATCGAGAAAGTATTAAGCCACATCTGACAATAATAAATCAAACTTTGCTGTGTATTTGACCTCCTGAGGTTGCATTTGCCGCATACTTCATTGAGGATGTTCCATTTCAGAAAATTAAGCATTATAAAATTGACCATTGTAACGCTCGGCCTTATCAGCCGAGTTACAAGAGTAAAATGGGGTCAGATTTAACTGTGAGAGATGAATAGTGGTTAAAAGAATGAGACATAAAAATAGGCTGGTTTAAGACGGATTGGTGTATTTACAATGCTCACATAAAAGACTTTAAAACAACATGTTAAAACCAGGTAAACTCAGTCTGTTAAAAGAATACAGTTTGTTTGTCCATACCCTAAAACAGTCCAAGAATCCCAGTGTGTTGATAAGTCCAATGTGAGTGTCCACAAGTGTATACACAATCCACAGAAAGTGTAATCCAAAGTTCGTAGATGGTGTCTGGAAAGGTGAGCTCTGAAAGTGGTAACTCCTCAATCCAGGTAAGTTTGGTGACTGTTTTTCCCCTGTTTGTTTGTCATGCTGCTCTCTTATTCAGTTGTACTTCCTGCTTCCTGTCATGTGTCTAGTCACAAATCATTGTAATAAATAGAGCAGTAAAACATGTATTTTGTGTCACAGTGTCACACCATTATTCCTTGTAAGGCAGGAATTACTGTAATTTCTTTGTTACTTTGGAATATAATGGTTACTTTACTGAAATTAGTAGTAAAAATTACATACTGTATGCAACTGACAAATACTACCTCTGGAGAGTGCAGTCTTATAAATTATAGTTCTTGAGCTGATATTTATTTTTATTGTTTTTTGAAAATGTAATTACTAAATGAAAATGCAGTTACTGTGAATATTTTTGTAAGGCAGCACAAATTGAAGTGCTTCATATAGTTATTTTATGCTTTTACAGGTGTTTTGGTGTTCAGTCAGACTAACGGAGCAGAAATGGAGTTGAAAGTCAGACCAGGAGACAACATCACTCTCTACTGTGATCACTCTGTAACTTCTGGTTCCCGCATTGTATGGATAAGAAACTGCTCTCATGAAAATCAACCCTCTCTCATTGTAACGGAGGCGACGAGACGAGAGGCGTGCAGATCCATTTGCAGGCTTTTATTAAACAGAGACGTGGTCATAAGAGGCATGGGTCAAACAGTGGCAAACAGGTACATTTCAGGCAAGACAAAGAGTGTTCAAAGGGCAAGCGTGTGTCTACGATCGGCGAACAATATCCAGAGGGCTTGACACGAGGGGTTATCCAATAACACAAGCAATAGTCCAGGCAAGGTGCAAACACAGTCCGAAACAGCAGGCAAAGGGTTAATCCAAGATACACAGGCAGAAGATCAGGAAACAGACAACAAGGCAACACAAAATGACTAGACTTAGACTAGAAACGGAAACTTGGAATGGCTCCGTAATGTAGCTATCGCTAGAAGAGTGATATACGCTAAACAATACTCGGCAGTGAGAGAGAGGAAGTCCATGGCTTATAAAGCGTGT
>NW_015652264.1:43042-48739 GCF_001515625.1 Sinocyclocheilus rhinocerous | reverse complement strand
CATAAACACATTTCATTACACCAAATACACAAAATAATGTTCTTTTTAGCAGCAACATATGACCCCTTTAAACAGAGACGTGGTCATAAGAGGCATGGGTCAAACAGTGGCAAACAGGTACATTTCAGGCAAGACAAAGAGTGTTCAAAGGGCAAGCGTGTGTCTACGATCGGCGAACAATATCCAGAGGGCTTGACACGAGGGGTTATCCAATAACACAAGCAATAGTCCAGGCAAGGTGCAAACACAGTCCGAAACAGCAGGCAAAGGGTTAATCCAAGATACACAGGCAGAAGATCAGGAAACAGACAACAAGGCAACACAAAATGACTAGACTTAGACTAGAAACGGAAACGTGGAATGGCTCCGTAATGTAGCTATCGCTAGAAGAGTGATATACGCTAAACAATACTCGGCAGTGAGAGAGAGGAAGTCCATGGCTTATAAAGCGTGTCTCATTAGAAAAACTAGATTATGCCAATTTTAAATTTAAAATGAAATGAAGTAGAAATAAATTTTGAACTTGATCTTCAAAGGAGCTTTACTCTCCTGCCTTTGTTTTCACTCAAAGAAAGGTCTTGTCTTATTCTCGTTTAAAAAGATAACCATCTTAACCACAAATGTTTCCATTCAGTTTACTGATTGTTTGCATATGAGACAGAAGTAGGAAGGACCGAGGTTGGTTTGTGTCTGTAAATGTTTATGCGGTGAGTTTGTGGTGAATTCGGTTTTTATGCTTTCAATGTCTGCAAAGGCTTGTTTTGCAGCTGCAGACTTTCTTTATACCCTCTGATGGATGAGTATCAATTACAGCATCTCTCAGAATGAAGTGTTTCTAGAAACATGGTAGTTTAGTGGTTAAAGCTCTGAGATGGACTTAATACTGTACATTCAAATCCCAAGATGAGAAAAAGATGAGAAAAATATTGACACGTTTATGCCCACATTTAAAGGGTTAGTTCACCCAAAAATGAAAATTAGACTGTGTTTTACTTATAAAAATGACAAAAACACAACTAAATTACCAACATCTCGACTAAAAATAAATAGAAAATGGAAAATACAAAAATAAAAAATACAATTATTTAAAAAAAAAAACTACTATAACACTATCGCTATGATACTAAAATCATTTTGAATCGTCGAGTATATCATTCACTGATTATTTAGTATAAATCACTGCCTCACAGGTTAAACACAGCACTTATCCCTAAGCTACATGTTTTTGGTGACGCTTTCTTTCATCCGTGGAAAACAAAGAGGATTTTTAAGAAATCGCTTAGATCACTTTTTCCATGCATTTATGCCATGAATGGAGAGTGAAGCTGTAAAGCTTCAAAAAAGACACAAAAGCACCGCAAACATCTCATAAAAAGTGGTTGGTATGACTCATGACGTCTTCTGAAATCACACAATAGCCTACAGTTCTGCTTTTGTGTAAATGATGACAGTTTTCCCCTCTGCTACTGTAAGTGCTTGTCATCCTTAAATCATGCATGACTAGAAATGATGAGGATGATCGCTGACATGTACGTCTCTTCTCGTCACCTGCAGCCAGGTCCAAGAGCATGGTGATGGGAGAGGCATCACGTGGCTCACCGAGTCTCCAAGAGGGAGTGCTAAAAGCCGGCTGGCTGAAGAAGCAGAGGAGCATCATGAAGAACTGGCAGCTGCGCTGGTTTGTGTTGCGTGCTGACCACCTCTACTTCTACAAGGATGAAGAGGAGACCAAACCACAGGTGTGTTCAGCTTTGAAGACGTACAGAAATATTCCTATGAAAAGAAATGTGGCGGTTGAACTACTCTGAATTTGCATCACTTTGTCCAATGGCTTCTACAGTGCATGCAAAGTAGG
This sequence comes from Sinocyclocheilus rhinocerous, assembly GCF_001515625.1. Lineage (NCBI taxonomy): Eukaryota > Metazoa > Chordata > Actinopteri > Cypriniformes > Cyprinidae > Sinocyclocheilus > Sinocyclocheilus rhinocerous. The sequence continues at coordinate 46,884 of NW_015652264.1, read as the reverse complement.
GTACAACGGGGCTAAAGGCACGCCTTAAAGGGATAGTTCACCCAAAAATGTTTTACTCACCCTCAAAGCATCCTATAGGTGTGTATGACTTTCTTCTTTCAGACGAATCCAGTCGGAGTTATATTAAAAATTGTCCTGGCTACTCCAAGCTCTATCATTGCAGTCAGCGGGTGTTGCATTTGAACAGTCCACAAGTCGTCAAATAAAGCGCGCGCATCCATAACAAAACGTGCCTCACACGGCTCCGGGGGGTGATTAAAGGCCTCCTGTAGTGAATCCATGCGTTTTTGTAAGAAAAATATCTCTCTCTATATATATATAATATAATATATATATATTTCAAATGTAATAAACACTTTTCTCTCACTTCCGATATCTGTCATAGGTGGAAGCCGTTCCGGCGGATGACGCAGCACGTCTTGATATCTCTAAAGGTTTGTCCTTGGCGATGCAATGAATTTATGGTGAAAATAGGGAAACAGGAAGTGTGTTATAACTTCAGCATTCATTAGCTGCTTCCCAATTCAAATGCTGCGTTCTTCAAAGGGCGCATTTGAAGGCAGATTGCGTCACCGCAGTGCGACGAAGGCTGTCCCAATTCGAAGGCTCCTTCAATTGCGGCCTCCAAATGCGCCCCTCATTTTACTTGCAATGAAAGCTACAACAGATGGACCCTTCGCAGGCTACCCTACCCTAGAATTCATTGCGTGCGGGTGACGACAGGATTTATTTGAGAGAAATTGCTGGATTACACTTTTAAATGTAAGTATTGTTTTCTACTTTCTCAAATAATGTAATTTATGTAATGATAATTTATGTAATGATATGCTCTATAGCACCACCTTTTGACAAAAGTTGGGGGGTTAGTTTTAGCTGCAGTCACCAGACTCGGTACATATATTGTTCTCATCTAGCCGCACAACTTTCTAGTTTACAGTCATTAGCTCCGACCAACAGGAACTCTGCTATTTTGATTTGAACGTGGATTTTTGGAAATATCAGGCTGTGAATTATTGCACACTCCTTCTAGGGCAATCATGCAATTCACACCAAACTTTGTCTACATGATGCCAAAACTGTAACGTTGGGAGGCGTAACAACACAGTAGTGGATCCAAGTGCAGGCTTTTATTAAAATCGTGGTCAAAAAAGGCAGGGTCAAACAACAGCAAACAGGTATAATTCAGGGCGAGACAAAGGAGTAATCCACAAAACAGGTGAAGGTCAGGGCAGGCAGCAAACAATAAGAAATCAGAAACAGTCCAGGGTCAAAGGCAAGGCAACAAGGCCATAATGCCACAAGGAACACATGAACTAGGGGACGCTACAGGCTAGACAAACCTGAGCCCTGAATGAATGAAAAACCAAGCTTTAAATAGGGTGGGACCAGTCGGAGTTATATAAAAAATTGTCCTGGCTATTCCAAGCTCTATCATTGCAGTCAGCGGGTGTTGCATTTGAACAGTCCACAAGTCGTCAAATAAAGCGCGCGCATCCATAACAAAACGTGCCTCACACGGCTCCGGGGGGTGATTAAAGGCCTCCTGTAGTGAATCCATGCGTTTTTGTAAGAAAAATATCTCTCTCTATATATATATAATATAATATATATATATTTCAAATGTAATAAACACTTTTCTCTCACTTCCGATATCTGTCATAGGTGGAAGCCGTTCCGGCGGATGACGCAGCACGTCTTGATATCTCTAAAGGTTTGTCCTTGGCGATGCAATGAATTTATGGTGAAAATAGGGAAACAGGAAGTGTGTTATAACTTCAGCATTCATTAGCTGCTTCCCAATTCAAATGCTGCGTTCTTCAAAGGGCGCATTTGAAGGCAGATTGCGTCACCGCAGTGCGACGAAGGCTGTCCCAATTCGAAGGCTCCTTCAATTGCGGCCTCCAAATGCGCCCCTCATTTTACTTGCAATGAAAGCTACAACAGATGGACCCTTCGCAGGCTACCCTACCCTAGAATTCATTGCGTGCGGGTGACGACAGGATTTATTTGAGAGAAATTGCTGGATTACACTTTTAAATGTAAGTATTGTTTTCTACTTTCTCAAATAATGTAATTTATGTAATGATAATTTATGTAATGATATGCTCTATAGCACCACCTTTTGACAAAAGTTGGGGGGTTAGTTTTAGCTGCAGTCACCAGACTCGGTACATATATTGTTCTCATCTAGCCGCACAACTTTCTAGTTTACAGTCATTAGCTCCGACCAACAGGAACTCTGCTATTTTGATTTGAACGTGGATTTTTGGAAATATCAGGCTGTGAATTATTGCACACTCCTTCTAGGGCAATCATGCAATTCACACCAAACTTTGTCTACATGATGCCAAAACTGTAACGTTGGGAGGCGTAACAACACAGTAGTGGATCCAAGTGCAGGCTTTTATTAAAATCGTGGTCAAAAAAGGCAGGGTCAAACAACAGCAAACAGGTATAATTCAGGGCGAGACAAAGGAGTAATCCACAAAACAGGTGAAGGTCAGGGCAGGCAGCAAACAATAAGAAATCAGAAACAGTCCAGGGTCAAAGGCAAGGCAACAAGGCCATAATGCCACAAGGAACACATGAACTAGGGGACGCTACAGGCTAGACAAACCTGAGCCCTGAATGAATGAAAAACCAAGCTTTAAATAGGGTGGGACAGATGAGGTAACAAGACACAGGTGAATGCAATCAGTGATGATGAGTCCGGCAAAGGATTATGGGGAATGTAGTTAGTGAAAGTGGCAAGAGTCAGGGGTGGAGTGCCCTCTGGTGGAGTTCATAGGCACTCCAGCTGGAGATCGTGACAAAAACATTGAGGAACCTAAATTTACAATGGTTCTTGGATATCTTAAACGATGTTACCATGGAGATTTATTAAAATAACGGCAAAAAAAAAAAAAAAGGAAACAGGGATTGTCATATCTTGAAAGTACTTTATCCAAACTCTGGGGTCCAACAGCAAATTATAAACAATTAGACATTTCAAAACATTTCAAGATGAAGGCTGTAATACCAATGTTGTCCACTAGATGGAGGATAGGATAGAATAAGAAATCTTTTAAGCCTGATTTTTATCTTCTCAGTTTATATCAGTTAGATTGACAAATAAATGCATAGAATCAGTTGATATGTACTGTACTGTCAATATAGTTTTATATAAATTAGGGCTGTCAACGTTAATGTGTTAACGCATGCGATTAATTTTAAAATCCTTAACGTGTTAAAATAATTTAACGCAATTAAAGCAAAATTACTGAAGCACAATTTCTATTCTAAACCTTTAACCCAATTTTGATTCTCTGTTTGCGATCAGTTCATTTTAAGCCGCTAAACTCCGGGAAAGTTTTCAGTCCAATGATCCAGTAAGCGAATGCATTCAAACAATCCATCCAAAACAGCACTAATATAAAGGAAACCAGGCTGATTACATCAGAGATTGGAGAGAGAAAAGAGACTCGCGTTGTGTTTTCAGTGAATTATTCCAGTGTGTTTCGCTTTGAAACATGAGCTCTGTCATATTCTGTGATTGTCTATGAATAGCGCGAGTCCTCACACGTCGCGCTGTGTGAAGTACAGACTGAACGGAATGTCAACACATCCCACCGCTGTATGGCCAGATGAGACGCAAACTATGTTTTCTCGACTTGATAACCAGTCTCGCTAGTAAAGTTTTGATGGAAGAAGACTGCAATCAAGGTAAAGACGATTGCGGTGGCGTACAGGAGTCGTACAGTAAGCACGCCTGAGTCCGTTATAATGATGCGTGTATGAGTGCTCTTGACGCACTGATCGCACATTGTATTTATGCACAGGCACAGACATTTCCGTACATTCAC
>NW_015652264.1:34061-42209 GCF_001515625.1 Sinocyclocheilus rhinocerous | reverse complement strand
GGATAGAATAGATAGAATAAGAAATCTTTTAAGCCTGATTTTTATCTTCTCAGTTTATATCAGTTAGATTATGCATAGAATGCATAGAATCAGTTGATATGTACTGTACTGTCAATATAGTTTTATATAAATTAGGGCTGTCAACGTTAATGTGTTAACGCATGCGATTAATTTTAAAATCCTTAACGTGTTAAAATAATTTAACGAATTAATGCAAAATTACTGAAGCACAATTTCTATTCTAACCCTTTAACCTAATTTTGCTACTCTGCTTTCATTTTAATCATTTTAAGCCGCTAAACTCCGGGAAAGTTTTCAGTCCAATGATCCAGTAAGCGAATGCATCCATCCAACTGATTACATCAGAGATTGCAGAGAGAACAGAGACTCGTGTTGCGTTTTCAGTGAATTATTCATTCCAGTGTGTTTCGCTTTAAAACAGGAGCTCTGTCATATTCTGTGATTGTCTCTGAAGAGCGCGAGTCCTCGCGTCACACGCGCTGCGTGAAGTACAGACTGAACGGATTGTCAACACATCCCACCGCTGTATGGCCAGATGAGACGCAAACTAAGTTTTCTCGACTGGATAACCAGTCGTGCTAGTATTTTTTTAAGTTTTGATGGATGAAGACTGCAATCAAGGTAAAGACGATTGTGGTGGCGTACAGGAGTCGTAGCCTACAGTAAGCACGTGTGAGTCCGTTATATTAATGCGTGTATGACTGCTCTTGGCGCACTGATCGCACATTATATTTATGCACAGGCACAGACATTTCCGTACATTCACATTGTTTCCACACACATTCACGATAATGTTTTGATTTGTCATGTGTATGTTGCTGTGTTTAGTTATTCTGAATGGATCCGTGTACTGTAGTAGATATATGCAGTCAGTAGGCGGTTGGTTTAGGTTTTTTTTCGCATCTCCATGTGGTCCTGTTCGGTATCGCAACTTGACTTCTCTAAAATGTAAAAAAACTCTTTGCTGTTGCACTGTACACATACTAGACAATTCTGAGTTTTGTTTGCCAAAATTTTGTTAGCATTTTTTTTTTAAAATTTCATATGTGCTTATATGGGCTCCTTATGTCATTTGGTTCTTTTTTGGAAAGACATCTAACTGTATCTTGAAAAAAGCTTGCAGAAAATACAGATTTTTGAGAATCACCCATCAATCTTTTGGTTTACTTCGCTGGGTTTAGCAAATAAGGACAAAATAAACATTTGAAACAAGATAAATGGTGTGAAGTATAAATGAAGTGTGCGATTATTCGCGATTAATCACAGAAAGAGGGTGTGATTCATTTGATCAAAAATTTTAATCTATTGACAGCCCTAATATAAATATTTCACAAATGCTTATAGACCATTAAAATAATTTAAACATTCTTATAGGTCATTAAAAGTTTTATACATCTTACCTTTCCTTGTGTGTATCTGTTTCACACTCCTGATATTCTAGAGTAACCCTTTCATTGCTGTGGGTTAAATGTATGTGGCCGCTGTGCACTGTTTTCCTGATGCCACCGGCGTGGCACTGGGGCTTGGGCCCATCATCCCTGCTTGCAGCTATATTTGGATTTTAAAACATGGGATGCATCCCATTAATATGAACTACTGATAATTTTATAGTCGTTTGGAGTGACATAAGGATGAGTAACTGACGGAATTTTAACTATCCTTTTCCTATTTCTCATCATATTTAATCACATAGATTTTTTTTTCAGAAGAGATTCAGCACACTGGACAGCTCCCAGTGCTGAACACCCTGAACAACAGACATCTGCGTCATTTCTGATACATGAAGTAGGCCTATATGTGGTTGTGCTTCCTGTTTGTTGAGGAAGTATTAAGAAAAGCCACATCTGTATTAGCACCTTGTGAAATATTGTCCAATTTACACCACATGTTCATTCGAATCACGTATCAAATATTTGAAAGCATTTGCTTTCTTAAATTTACTGTCTAGCATAAGTTTGACCATAAGAAGTATGGGACATATGCATGGTTCTTCACTCCCTTTCAATATTAAAAAACTGCTGTTTTTATACTCCCATAGACCTATTTTACCCATAAGGACCAGTTAGTCTTGCTAACATTGCACTTTTCTTTATATTTTGTAGTTGGACATGATTTATTGATCTTCACTTGTGTTATGTTGAATTGCATTGTCTCATAATTTAATGTAGCTGATTTTAGCTTGATGGACAGCCGTCAGTGTCTGTTTAACCACAGTATAGAGCATTAGACACAGTGATTTTAGCAAGCTTCCCTTGTGCAAATACATGCACTCTAAGCAACACACAAAACCACACAAAGGTAATGGAAACATTTGTGCCTGCTGACCAATGATCAACTAAGAGATGTGAAGAGAGAGTCTCATGACGTGTTGCAAATGTGAAGTGTTTGTAAGCGGTCTGAATATAAGGCTTGTGGGTTTCCTGTTTTTACATGTTTAGATGCTGAACTGAACCTATTACAATAAAACAAAGAATGAATTTTGCAGGTGAACTTTGATTCAAAAGACTAGACACTCATGACAGGCATGAACTGACTGACTGATTGAATGTGAAATGTAAAGCACCTTATTTATATTTGCATTTTATTTTTATGCTTATCTGCAAGTCTGAATCAAAGATATTGCTAAAAGTATCTATCAGATAAACTAATCTCGAACATTTCCACTTTGAACCAATCAGGTGGCTGATCACAAAGCCAAATAGGAAAAAAATGTCTATAAGGTAACTGGTGACTGATTAAAACTGCTCTCACTCTTTGTACGTCCAAACAACAACTCAGTCTACTGCCAACCCCTCATGACGCGGGCCACTTTAGGTAAAACTTTCCGCTGACGTGAACCAATCAGATGAGATCTGACATCTACATTGAGACCCTCACCAGTGTCAGTTATTCACAATCACTCACTAAGATGGAGAGGTCAAGAGTTGCTCTCATTGTGCTTATGTGTAAGAAAAATTATACTTCTTCAGCTGTTTTTTAAATGAAATGTCACTACTGTGCATATTTTTTATATAATAGTACAATTTGAAGCGTTTTATAAAGCTGTTTTGTTCTTTTATAGTTTTACTGTTCCATCAGAAAAGAATCAATGGAGAAGAAGTGGAGATGAAAGTCAGACCAGGAGACAACATCACTCTCTACTGTGATCGCTCTTTGACTTACGGTTCCCTCATTGTATGGATACGAAACTGCTCTCATGAAAATCAACCCTCTCTCATAATAGATTTTACGAGATGGGGCCTGGAGATATTTCAGCGTTTCAGCTCTATATACAACCGCTACAGTAATTCTTATGATCTACATATTACTAATATTAGTGTCTCTGATCTGGGACAGTACTACTGTGCAGAAAAAGAGAATAAGGTAAATAAAGATGAAAAAGGCATCATCTCCTCATCAGAAGTGTACTATTATGGAAACCGAACAACTCGTCTCTCTCTGGAATGTAAGGAAACACTTCTGCTAGTTATTATATCATTGATTATGTAATTCTGAAGAACTTTACTTTTCTCAGGGAAAAAACAAGATGAACAGAACAACAATATGTGTATTAATACATTTGTGTTTATATTGAACAAGTGACTTCCTGTTCTGAGCCCTCTGCACCTCCTGACTGTGTGCTCTGCTGGATGCTGCTGTTCAGTGTGTGTCCGGTGTGTGTTCTCCTCTTCTCCATCTGTTTGTTCTGCCTCTGTTGTAAGAAAACTACAGGTAATCATTCACTAATTCACAGACCTTTGTGTTTTACTTTAATATACAGATCATCAGCCTTTGACAATTAGCATGATTTGGATGAGCAAAGCCTGCACACAAGATGTAATAGTGATGTTAGAAACTGAAATGTAACATAACCATAAGTGCATAAACTTTAAACCGTTTATGTATGTAAGTGATGTTCTAATTTAACAATCCATAGATGCTGTGAGAGATCAAAAAGACAAGTTAAAAGGTAGAAATACCACTGAGGTATGTACAATACGAATATTACATTCTCTCTCTCTCTCTCTCTCTCTCTCTCTCTCTCTCTCTCTATATATATATATAACTAAAACAGAATTTTTTAAATTTTCATTTTAGTGCATGGATGAAGAGGTGTGTTATGTATCTTTAGACGTGATCACCAAGAGACAGAAACAACACAAGACAAAGCGAGTGCAGAGTTCTGACTTCAGTACTTATGCTCAGGTCAGAACGTAAAGTGAATAGACCTAAAATAGAACTGAGGTGGATTCTAAAACTTTTCAAATATTAGAAAAGTTGCAGGCTTCATTATCATGTAACTTCACATGCAATCATACAAGGTAGAGGAGCTTCTTCTATTACATATGAAAGTAAATGATATGTAATTGGATACTTTAGATTTTTTTATGAGCTAAAAAATTCAAACCTGTAAAGTTGTTAGTCTGATACTCAGTGCAGTACAAGTTTTTCCTTCTCGCTAATAAAAGCACTTTAGTACAGTCTTTGTGGGCTCACAGTGATGACCTGAATAACAGGATGTAGAAATGGGTTTCCTGTGTTAAGTGATGTTTAGTTTAATGTGTGTATATTTCTCTGAAACTGAATGACTGCAACATTTATCTGACTCAATTTTACAATAAGCCCAATTACAATAAGCCCATGCTGAGTAGGTTACTGTGTTTGGAAAACAGCTTGTGACAAGTGAGCAGGCAGTCTTAAAATGATCTTAATACTATAAAGAAAAAAGACAGATGCCCACTTTAGTTACTCCTCTGTAGTGACATACATTTTTCTTTTTCTTTTTGTTATTTTCCTTCAGACTGGTGCATGTTAGATCTGCCTGTTTACTAATTGTACATTTGATTTTGTTGAACAGTTAAAACCAAATTGAAATCAAATCACACTTGAATCAAGTATTCAAAGCATCAGAGTTTCTCTTCAAAGGAGTTTTACTCAGTTGCACTGTCTGTGTGTTTTTCTCAAGAAATGGTCTTGCTTAATTCTTAGTTAAAAAGATACCAATCTTAACCACAAATTTTCCATTTGGTTTAGTGGTTGTGTGCATATGAGACAGAAATAGGTAGGACAGAGGTTGATATGTGCAAATGCTTATGTGGTGAGTTTGTGGTAAATTTGGTTTGCATGCAATTTTTGCAAAAGCCTGACTTACAGCAGCAGCTTTTCTTTAAAAATCTAGTGGATGAGGAAGTATCACATTTAATGCTTCTCAGAATGAAGCACAAAGAGCAGGTTTCAGTCTTTGCAAGACAACACTTTGGACATTTCCGTGTTACTTTGGTAGTGCACAGCACACCTCTTGACAATTCACATGATGTTCAAATAATGCTCAAGATAATACTAATAATAATGTGCTTCTTCTACCTGTACATTTACTTTGTCACTGTATATAATGGATATTGATGTTTTAAAGCAGGGGTGTCAAACTCAATTCCTGGAGGGATGGAGCCCTGCAGAGTTTTGTTCCAACCCTGCTCCAACACACATAGCATGTAGGTTTTAAATAAGACTTGATTAGTTGGATTAGTTGGATTAGTTAGGTGTGTTTAATTAGGGTTGAATCAAAACTCTGCAGAGCTTCAGCCCTCCAGGAATTGAGTTTGACAACCCTGTTTTAAAGTATGAAAATGCATTTTCACTTGGCCATGATCTGTTATTGTGTTTCTGAAATCGACTCATTTTGTTGGTCAGATCTTTCAGTGTGTTTAGTTTTACTAGTGGCCAGAGGTGGGCGGTGTGGGTTTGCTTTTTGTAAAAATCTGTGAAAATGTCTAAAACATGTCCAAATGCTTGTTCCATTACACATTTATTTGAATAATGTTTTTAAAGCACACATCTATGTCAAAGTCACATATCAAATAAATCAATTGGTTTAAATTGGTTCTCTCTCCCTAACTGTGTTTGACAAATCATTAAAGGGGTCATATGATGCTGCTAAAAAGAACATTATTTTGTGTATTTGGTGTAATGAAATGTGTTTATGCGGTTTAAAGTAAAAAAAACACATTATTTTCCACATACTGTACATTCAATACTACAGCGAGAATCAAAGTTATGCTTTCTTTCTTTGCGTGAACATTTGGGGGCTTTATGCAAATCTTCCCACATAGTGAGGTAGGTATGTGGGGGCGTGTTCGAACGAGCCGTTTTAGGTAGGTGTGGCTAACTCTTAACTTTTATAAAGAATATCTCTTTGGATTTGAGACTTTAGTCTTTGCAACTTTACAGATCTTCTTTATGCACCAAGAGCTTGTAACACTCTAAAGAGAAAGGAAAAAATGAAATCGCATCATATGACCCCTTTAAAGTCTTGAAAGATATATTAACAAAGAGAAGTATCAAAAGAACATACGAGGCAGGAACATATTCATGTATTATTGTTGTTGTTTATGGTGTGAGTAAGTGGGTGTGTATGTGTGTTTCTGGGCCTATTAGAAATGTCATTGAAATGACCATTAGGTGGCGCGTAGTTTCGATAAAATGTGTACTCTTCAGTCCAACATAAAATCCATTCCACACTTTGCAGAAACACTAGTCTGACAGGGAAAACTAGATTATGGAGTTATTAGAGGGTTATAGCAGTAATTCTGTTTGCAGCTGAATTAAAAGGGCAAATAAGGTGTGGGCGATAATGAATCAAATGTTTATATATTCTATAACTATCTCATCTCCACAATATCTACTGCAATAGATTTTCAAGAATTTCCTACATAATATCTGGGTTATTATCGTTAACTAAACTAAAACTACAAACATAAAAAAAAAACATTTTATTTAAAAATAAAATGAATGTCCACTGAAATATAATTAAAGTAAAAAAAATAAAAAAATCTAAAAACATTATTTTGATTCAGCTAGTTTCCAGTCACCATTTCTGAGCTCCATTTCAAGTTGAAGTACTTCAAAATAAATAAAACACTAAGATAAATTACAAAATAAATAAATAAAATGAAAATAAAAACTAATAAAAATGACAAAAACACACAACAAAATGACTCAAGTAAAATTAAAGTTAAAACAGAAAAAAAAACTATTTAAAAATATTAACAAAAACTATATTAGTATATCAATTATACTAAAATAACACTGAATAAAATATATGGCATTAAATATCTGCCTTATCTATTTATAAGGATAATAACGATAAACAAATTATCAGTCATACTTGTGTTTATTGAATACAACTGTTTTGCTTTATACAACAGCTCAGTAAACAAGGTAAGTCACTTATATTTTAGTATTACCAGTTACTTTGTCTATTTTTGCTCCTCCAAAATAGTTCCAACCAATTTCAAAGCAGATCTGCATATCTGAGCACAGTAGTGTTATTCGTTCCTTAATGAATCAGCATTTTTGAATGAATTGATTGAGTGATTGATTCAGTGACTCACTCACATATCTACTATACAGTATATGTGTCTACTGTACACATATAAACTATAGGCTATATACTAATATACATTTTTACTTACTACACATTACATGAGCAAAAGGATGTGTTTGGAAAACCTTTCTGAAATCCTCAAGCCATGACTAAAAGGAATGGCTATTCGACAGCCGGGAGTCCATTTTTCATTGTGCTACCTCAAAACCACTTGAGACTACATCTTTGAGACTGGAAGCTGGGACGCCTGCTAAGGGTCACAATGTAAAACCTTTGCAAAAGGCATCCCAGGCACCTCCTGCTGAAAAGGTAAGCCTGTTTTAAAAATACACTGGTGTGAAAAAGTGTTGGTCCCCTTCCTGATTTCTTATTTTTTTGCATGTTTGTCACACTTTAATGTTTCAGATCATCAAACAAATTTAAATATTAGTAAAAGATAAACACAAGTGAACACAACATGCAGTTTTTAAATGAAGGTTTTTATTATTAAGGGAAAACAAAATCCAAAAATACATGGCCCTGTGTGAAGAAGTGTTTGCCCCCCTCTTAAAACTGCGGTTTATCACACCTGAGTTCAATTTCTCTAGCCACACCCAGGCCTGATTACTGCCACACCTGTTCGCAATCAAGAAATCTCTTAAATAGGACCTGCCTGACAAAGTGAAGTAGAGGCGTCGGGCGAGTGCGTCGGTTGGCGGTTGACAACACTGGACTGTGACTGGAGCATTGCTGGAAGGACTTGACGGTAGTACCGGAAGTGATCC
>NW_015652264.1:16470-33607 GCF_001515625.1 Sinocyclocheilus rhinocerous | reverse complement strand
TTCACACAGGGTCATGTAGTTTTGGATTTTGTTTTCCCTTAATAATAAAAACCTTCATTTAAAACATGCATGTTGTGTTTACTTGTGTTATCTTTGACTAATATTTAAATTTGTTTGATGATCTGAAACATTAAAGTGTGACAAACATGCAAAAAAATAAGAAATCAGGAAGGGGGCCAACACTTTTTCACAACACTGTATGTATGTACAAAAACGTATGTTATTTGGCCTTTGTTATGGACCACTATGTACTTAAAATCTAATTTAAATCTTCTTCAGTTCTAAACAAGAAATACATACGCAAACCTAAAAACAACAGCAATAATATAGCTTGACCTTAATTTGAATTTGGCATGAAGTTGCTTTTCCCTTGTGGCATTAATTTCTGTTTCCACGTGAGTAGATATCAGACATTCTTCCAGCTTAACAACAGAGTAGTCAAACATAGACAATGTCGATGTCGGTCAGTTGAGGAACAGATGATTTCCTCCTTGGTCATGCCAGCTGCTGTCGATGTCATGCTGAATGTGTGCTAATTGCATCATGTCATTCTTGCCCTTAATTTTAAAAGAGGATAGTTTACCCAAAAATAAAAAATCTGTCATTAATTACTCACCACCATCATGTCGCTCCAAACCCGTAAGGCAGGGGTACCACAACGCATGCGTGTGATACTGCTGATGGAGGAGCCAGCGTTCTGACAGCACCAGGATGTACTGAGCCTTGTTTACAAGCAGTGGAATGCTCACACATGCGTCGTGCACACATGCGTGGTACTGTCGTGAACGTGCGTCGAGGACTGACACAGAAGAGAAGAAATAGTTGAATAAAGTCATTATTTTTGTTTTCTTTGCGCACAAAAAGTATTCTTGTAGCTTCATAAAATTAAGGTTGAGCCACTGATGTCACATGGACTATTTTAACGATGTCCTTACTACCTTTCTGGGCCTTGAATATGGTAATTCCATTGCTGTCTATGCAAGGTCAGAAAGCTCTCGGATTTCATCAAAAATATCTTCATTTGTGTTCTGAAGATACGGGTTTACGGGTTTGGAACGACATGTGTGTGAGTAATTAAAGACATAATTTTCGTTTTTGGGTGAACTAACCCTTTAACTGTGAAGTAGCGAGTAGGGAGTTATCACCAAAAAAGAACCCTGGGTGATTATAAACCCCGGGTAAATGGAATCCTGGGTTATCTTGTTTCACGTTTCACACTGCTCATAAATTATCAGGGGTTAACAATAAATCTTGGGTATTCAAAATCACAAACTCACGTTTGACACTGTATATTCCTAAAACCTGGGTGAACATTCTTATTTGCATATTTGAGGTTAGTTTCATTGATTGGACAAATGCAGCATGCAAAAACTTAACATGTAAGCTTAGCATTGCGCAGCCTGGTGTTATTACAGACTGTACTATCAAGAGTTTTCCCTGAATGGACTTTTCGGTGGACTGTAAAGGTAAAAATAAAACAATCTCTTCTTTACTTTTTCATCACTTTTTGTCCATTTTCCGTCTCAAACTCTAAATCTGAAATTGCCCCCTATACCCTCAGTGTAACGCCCCTGTGGACTGTTTATTGTGGTTTCTTCCCCTTTTGTTGGTTTAGCCCGTTCAATCATTAGTTAATTATCCTCAGTGTGCTCACCTGTCTGCCCCTCGTTATCTGCCCTATAAGTTCCTGTCTCTTGTATTGTCGGTTATTGTGAATGTTACCCCGAGTGTGTGTCTCCCTCCTACCTGGATCTGCCTTGTTGTATCTACATTAAAAGTCATTATTGGAATTCCTGCAAGTCCCAGCTAACCGTGGGCATCGCTGACGACGACACCAGCCCCACTCAGGACCCTGAGCCCAGCCCACCATCTCCCCGCGGTACGGAGCATCAGCCGGAGCCCACCGATGACGGAGAGCCATTTCCCGCTGCGATCCACGAGCCGGAGCGAAGCCCCGTGGCTGAGAAGAGGATCGCCTCGGAAGTTGAGCCCAACACGTCAGACCAGGTGCGAGAGCCGGTGACAGTACCCACCACGAGGGAGCAAGCCGTGGACGGTGTGAGCGCGGAGAGGAGCTCCGCCGCCTGCATCACGGCTGAGGGTGAGCTGACTATGGCGGGACATAAGGGCCAGAATATGGAGGGATAACTCTGTCCTGGAAATTATGTATAAAACCTAATTAAACATTTTAATAATACATTTACAATGAATTTCTATCTGTTTTGTATTATGCTGTACGCCGTGGACGAGCACTTTGTAAAATGGATGGATGATTGAGCTGCAGGTGCCATCTTCTGGCGAGACGTGCAATTCATTCGGTGCACAACTCTTACAGTGCATTATGTGTATTCTCTAGCCTTTGAGCATACATTAGTTGTACACTCGTTATTGCTGTGCATTGTGGGATTGAATGAGTGCACTTGATAATGTCCACTAAGTTTTCGGACACCACTAAAAATGGCTGTCCCCTCAAATAGTGCCCTATAAGGGGCGATTTCGGACACATGGGTGGTGTTTTCGTGACTGTCCAAAGCTTGTGAATGTGCGACACACGATTGGGTGTCTATTGCTAAACATCTAGCTGTATACATGATTAGCTGTAATAAAAGCATTGCTAATTTAAAACCTCGCATTAAAAGCGGCAATAACTCCACTTCTAAATCACAACTGTGAAACATGCCTTAACTGGGGTTAAAAGTGGGGTTTAGAACGAGAATAACCCGGTGTTAAACGCAGCGTGAAAAGCCCCTTCCTTGATTTACTTTTCAAATGCATCTTAAAAAAGTCTATTTTGTGGGCTCTTTTAAGCATTTTCAAGACTAAGCTGAAAACACTTTAAGACATTTATGCCATCAGTAACTGTATGCTAAATTTGTGTGTGGTGGTGGTGCTATTTTGGACCAACTAACCAGCCTTTCGCATCCTGCACTCTTTGCACATGTTGATGTTAGCATTTTATGACAGTGTTGCATAGAGGAATACATGCATACTATAAAAAAGAGATGAAGTAACAGGCAAATGCATGCTCACAGCCTTGTCGACACTTTTCTCCTTTACTGTCACTGTGTGTTTTAGGTCTGATGGGAAAATATTACAGGACTGTCATTTGTTAGATAATCACCTGAACACAGCCATACATTTTTGTGTAAGGAGTCTCATTTTCCTATCTGAAATAAATACGCTTGATGCCTAACAGCTGCTCAAAAGTTAAACTGACCTTATCTGAGAATCTCTAATCCAGGATTGGATAGAGATATAGTGAGACAGACACTCAAAAGCCTGAAAGAGGAGGACTGAAGAGGACAGTGATCTTATACATACAGTATTACAGGGGTTGAAAGGGCTGCTGTAAAAATAGAAGCAGCATTTTAACTTAAGTAGCATTTTCACTCCATCCGATGACCTATAAAGTAACTGTACATTGAAACGAGCTTCTCCATGTGGATATGCTTCTGTAGAATGAGTAACACTGCTACAAATAACTTTTTAAATAATCTAACAGCGACACAAGGGAAAATCCTTCATTTTAAATTTAGCCCCAAGTAAACCTTTAGTATTTTCTGAAACTCTGTCATTTCACTTTCTGTAAATTCAGAAAAATGGCCTGTTCACTAGCAATTATATATTAAAAGAGTAATAAATGTCTTTTAAATACTTATTAGTGACCATGTTGCGAATGACTGCACCACAGCAGCACATAATAAGTAGCCATATCTTAATAATACATTAATCTATAATTAGGAACCATTTCACTGCTGCAGGACATATGAGCTAGTTCTTGTATAAAACAACAAAGAGTTCCACCATTTTTAATGAATCATAACTACCCAGTGATCCAAAACCATTTAGGATTTTTTTTTTTTTAAACTTAAACATATATTTTTTTAACTTAGATGTGAAATCTAAAATATTTTTTTAAACTACAGTAGCTTTTAAATTATTGCTTTGAAATCATTCTTTCAGAATTTGCCATTTCACAGTTCACAATTCAAGACAGCACTCTGAGTGAACATATCTGGCAGGCATCAAATTGAACTCAAGTTTTAACTCAAGTTTAATTTGTTCTTCGAGGAAAAGTGACAATCAGACCCGAGGTGTTGAGACATAAGAAACTATTAAAAGGGCTGTGATAGGAGCTTGTTCTCTCACTGAACAGATGTTTTATCACATGAAGGATGTGTTTCAGCTGGCTTGGATAGAATGGCTATTGCAATTAATTAAAGGGATAGCTCAGGCCATCCAAGATGTAGATGAGCTTGTTTCATCGGAACATATTTGGAGAAATTAACATCACATGTTCACCAATTGATCCTCTACAGGGAATGTATGCCGTCAGAATGAGAGTTCAAACTCATTTTGATCTGTATTGTAAAATATTCAAGGTGAAAACACTCATTAGATAACAGTTTTATTACATACGTGTTTTCTATGGTCCTTCATAGGAGGAAGTCATGTACTCTTAGGACACAAGCATCATGTGTGGGCGGATAAGAGTAGGAGAGTATGGCCTAAGGATGTTTAATGAGAACTAAAGTATGCGACATACACTCTACTGATGCTCCACTAAAGAAACATTCACATAACAGTTTGCTTGTGAATGCAAACTCATTTCAGAGGAATGCACATTGTATATCCCTAATTTTTGTTCAAAAGTATGGGAAACCATTTTACAGACATATTTCATTCAAAGTGACTTTCAGTACACTAATTGAATTAAAGCAGTGTGGGATTTGGCGCTATACTCCAGTACACATTAGTGATAGAGAGCATTTTGATCCCCTACCTGAGATTGAACCAGCACTGTTTATGTCAGCAGCTCAAAAATCTGAGCTTTTGGGGCAAAAACAGTGAGCGCGCACACACCCCCAGTCACGAAGGATGCTTTCAGTTTTGTAGGTCAGCTCATCTAAAGCCTGAAGGTACCGCAAACCAGTTGCTTCATGCTATGGCAACACGAAAAACAAAGTAGTTCAATTTACTTATATGTCGACTTACAGTAATTTGTGCATGGCACTCTGCCAGTTGCCTGCCTCTGTTGTTGTGTTTGGTTAGAATAATAATTGCAGTTGTTGGTCATGTGGTGTTTCCATCATTTCTCCTAGCTATACTGTGACTATTCAAGACTTTAAGAAACACCACTGAATGCATTCAGTGACATAGGAGATGCATGGAATGAATGTGTGTTCTTTTACACACAATCTTTATTGTATATAATGCAGAATGTTGTTTTTAATGTACTTTGACAGTGTATTAGCATATTTATCAATTGACTAGCCAGTAAACACAAGTTAAATCAAAGCTTCTACACAAATCCAGATAACAGAAAGGTTACTGTAATTTGGAAATGATAGAATTTGCATTGGTTTATGCATTTCAGCATTAAGCATATGCCTTTATACACAGCAATTGAAATGGCATTCAAGATAGAGGGTAAAATGAGGTAAGATGCAAGTAAAGATGTGACTAAATCCCATCTCAACACATTTATTGAATGTTTATGCATTTGTTAATCTTGACTTTTCATCTTGACATTTTTTGTCATTGAATAATAGTGATCTGTGAATGTATTTTTATGGGTGATATTAGAAGGATTTTATGTCAAAGATCACTAGAAAAGTTTTTATTATTAATAATTGTTATTCATAATTACTTGGTAAGATTAATTAAGTGTTAATAATAATATATATATATATATAGATAGAATGGCTATTGCAATTAATTAAAGGGATAGCTCAGGCCATCCAAGATGTAGATGAGCTTGTTTCATCGGAACATATTTGGAGAAATTAACATCACATGTTCACCAATTGATCCTCTACAGGGAATGTATGCCGTCAGAATGAGAGTTCAAACTCATTTTGATCTGTATTGTAAAATATTCAAGGTGAAAACACTCATTAGATAACAGTTTTATTACATACGTGTTTTCTATGGTCCTTCATAGGAGGAAGTCATGTACTCTTAGGACACAAGCATCATGTGTGGGCGGATAAGAGTAGGAGAGTATGGCCTAAGGATGTTTAATGAGAACTAAAGTATGCGACATACACTCTACTGATGCTCCACTAAAGAAACATTCACATAACAGTTTGCTTGTGAATGCAAACTCATTTCAGAGGAATGCACATTGTATATCCCTAATTTTTGTTCAAAAGTATGGGAAACCATTTTACAGACATATTTCATTCAAAGTGACTTTCAGTACACTAATTGAATTAAAGCAGTGTGGGATTTGGCGCTATACTCCAGTACACATTAGTGATAGAGAGCATTTTGATCCCCTACCTGAGATTGAACCAGCACTGTTTATGTCAGCAGCTCAAAAATCTGAGCTTTTGGGGCAAAAACAGTGAGCGCGCACACACCCCCAGTCACGAAGGATGCTTTCAGTTTTGTAGGTCAGCTCATCTAAAGCCTGAAGGTACCGCAAACCAGTTGCTTCATGCTATGGCAACACGAAAAACAAAGTAGTTCAATTTACTTATATGTCGACTTACAGTAATTTGTGCATGGCACTCTGCCAGTTGCCTGCCTCTGTTGTTGTGTTTGGTTAGAATAATAATTGCAGTTGTTGGTCATGTGGTGTTTCCATCATTTCTCCTAGCTATACTGTGACTATTCAAGACTTTAAGAAACACCACTGAATGCATTCAGTGACATAGGAGATGCATGGAATGAATGTGTGTTCTTTTACACACAATCTTTATTGTATATAATGCAGAATGTTGTTTTTAATGTACTTTGACAGTGTATTAGCATATTTATCAATTGACTAGCCAGTAAACACAAGTTAAATCAAAGCTTCTACACAAATCCAGATAACAGAAAGGTTACTGTAATTTGGAAATGATAGAATTTGCATTGGTTTATGCATTTCAGCATTAAGCATATGCCTTTATACACAGCAATTGAAATGGCATTCAAGATAGAGGGTAAAATGAGGTAAGATGCAAGTAAAGATGTGACTAAATCCCATCTCAACACATTTATTGAATGTTTATGCATTTGTTAATCTTGACTTTTCATCTTGACATTTTTTGTCATTGAATAATAGTGATCTGTGAATGTATTTTTATGGGTGATATTAGAAGGATTTTATGTCAAAGATCACTAGAAAAGTTTTTATTATTAATAATTGTTATTCATAATTACTTGGTAAGATTAATTAAGTGTTAATAATAATATATATATATATATATATATATATCTCAGATGTATCTATTTGCCTGGGGTTCGGTTATCTGTCATTATTCGCCTAAATTGCCAAAATAATTTATATTTGAATTAGTATATTGCACATTACATTAAAAACAAATTATTATTAAAAAATAAATGATTAAAAATGACATCAGATTTTTCTGCAAAAATTCAGATGATAATTAGGGGCAATTTGCTAACTAAATTGATCTTAATAATATATGATATGATGCATCATTATACTGTACATGCTAAAAACATCTAAGTATGCTAAAATTTAGCAGTAAATGCAAACTGTTCTTAAAGGGAGACTCTTTTATCAGTGTATATGTATTCCCTGCCATTGAACCCATGATGTTGCTAGCGCTATGCACTACGACTCTGCCAGCTACTGGAAACCTAAAAGAAGAACGTATAAATTAGAGAAAAAAAAAGTAAAGATGAAAGAAGAGGGGATAAAGGGTTAAATAAAACGACAAAATTAGCCTCTTATCCTCTTCTTAATCGCCATTTCAATTTTCTCATGCTTCGGGCTCCCTGTGGTGTTTTTTATTCTTGTTCGATTGCCCTTTTTCCTTGCTACCAAAATTAGAGCGCTCTCTCTAGCTCATATCTTTAAGGTCAGGCCTCACAAGTGTAGACACTTTGCACAGGGGAACAATGTTCGGGGAGATAACGTACGTGCGTGTGTGAGTGTGTGTATTCTAGGCTTTTGGGCATGTTAGACATGAATCCAATTTGATGTGTAATTTTGCATTCTAATAATTTAATTAAGAACGGCCATGTCACATTATGTCTTACCGATGAAGGAGCGATAACAACATGAGGGGCGAGAGAAAAAAAATCATAAATAGGGTTAGGGAGAGAGAAGGGTTGAATAAAAGAGGGAGATATTGAGCAGAGAATCAAGAAAGTTAGAGGTGTGACTATTTCCTCAGGCAGTGGATCAGTTATTGGCTTACACACACGCATGTTGCCATCTCCTGGGGCTCAGCTGTGTGTGTGTGTGTGTTTGCGCACATGTGGACCTCTGACCAGAGCCTCGGGTTAAATCTGAGACAAGCTGAGATAATTAATAGTAGGAGAGTTATTGTGACAACTCCCTGTGCTGTTGTCCAGACATGTTATTAAAAAATACATTGTAGTTAACGCATATGACTGTTTCAAATGCACCATGCCGACTCATCTCCTACGGCTGATTTTTTCAAATGAATCAGGAGCATTTGTGCAGATGGTTTATTTAAGACCGTAAAGCATTGCTGTGACAAACCACGGCTTAACCACAATGTGGTGCAGGGCTTGTATCCTCAGACAGCTCTATTAAGGACAGAAAATGCAGCATCCGTGTTTGTTTTTATGCACCTCACTGGATCGCAGGAATAATTAGTGGATTTTAAGTCCCAGAGTTCCTGCGGTCAGAGTAAAAGTCAGCATGAAATGGAAATTGCAATCGTCTTTTTGGCCCTACTGGCACGTATATTTGAGTGTAATGGCTTCTCGAACTAGAAAAAAAGGTAGGGCGGGACTTGATTTTGTGCATCGGAATTTGAGTGGATTATAAAGTTAAGAAAGTTTAAATATTTAACTGAAAAAAAAAGACTAAGACAATTTTTTTGCAGAGTACTCTATTCTTCTTATTCTTATTATTATTTTAAATAATCATGTGCACAGATTATAATGGACACTGCAATATTCCATTAAAATAAGAATGGTCAATTTTGATTTCATGGACTACAGCCAAGGCCAAATAACACGCTGAACATAAGAAAAACAGAAGATATTTCCATTACACAAATTCTCACCGACACGCACACACACATGCATGGACTGGTGTCAAACATCCCTCAGGGAGCAGGACGTTAGAAATGTGTTTAACATGTGATATGATGCAGTGAAACTGCGGACATTTGGGGTAAGGGGATTTTGACGGACTCTGTGCACGTATATGTGCATGTCAAAACCCCCTTAGCTCTTGAAATTAGTGCATTATGGTGTCACTCCTCTTTAAATCTAAAATCAAACATGCTTTGCTAATTGGAGAAGGCCAAGGGAGCTGGTGGGGGAGGGGTTGTGCTCTGCTGGTGTCGTTTAAAGGAATAGTTCACCCAAAAATGTTCACCTGAAAATGTACTGACCCTCAGACCATCCAAGGTCTAGATGATTTTGTTTCATAATCGGAAAAGATTTGGAAAATTTTTTGCATTAAATCATTGAATGGGTGCCGTCAGAATAAGTATCCAAACAACTGAAAAAACATTACAATAATCCACAAATAATCCCCTCGACTCCAGTCCATCAGTTACTCTTGTGAAGTAAAAAGCTGTGTGTTTGTAATAAACATCATTAAGTTGATTTTAATCATTGCTTCTGGATGATCCACTGGTGAGCAAGTGATGTAATGCTACATTTCCCCAAATCTGTTCCGATGAAGAAACAAACTCATCCATATATTAGATGACCTGTAGGTAAGCTTTTAGCAATTTTTCATTTTAGGTAAACTATTCCTTTAAAAGGACGGTTTACCCCAAAATTAGCATTCTGTCATCATTTACTCACCCTCATGTCGTTCCAAATCTGTATGACTTATTTTTCTGTGAAATACAAAATAAGATATTTCAGTGTGTTATTTGTCCATACAATGAAAGTCACTAGGGACAAGAATTGTTTTGGATCACTCTGACTTTCATTGTTCAGACACAAACAGTTCTTCAAAATATCTTCTTTTGCGTTCTTCAGAAGAAAGATGTTTGGGTGAATTATCCCTTTAAGCCCTTTTTTGAATTTGTGTGCCAGAGAGTGTGTGATATGCTTTTCCAAGTTGTATTGGTGGGGTTGAGTGTGTTTGTGTGATAGGGAATTTGTCTCGGCCTGGTCTTTTCAAGAAGCCGGAATGGTGTGTGTTCTGCTAATCCACTCTATGGTGTCCTGCATAAATAATGCACTGAAGAGTTTTTGTGCATGTGTGTAGGAAGGTGTTTGGTGGGTGTGCTGGCATTGTTCGATGCTTTGAGTCTCACAAGGTCGTCTGCTCAACCATAACTTTCAGGCAGCACCATCGGGTGGAGAGTAAACCGCGGAGCCGTGGTATAGTGGTCTGTTTTGCTGCTGTGTGACAGGATGAACGGATGGCCCAGCCTGGGTCAGCATTGTGCGTTCTCTATCTGCACAGTCCTGGTGGCCTCACATACATAAAGCTTATCGAAGAGAGAGAATGAGGAAAAAGGAGGTAATAGAACAAGAATACATGAGAAAAACAGTGACAGATGTATTTAGCGAGAGACTTGCTGCACAAACAGCATTGAGATTTAAGTGCTTCAAATGTTCATTTTTACCCAAATAAACTCAGCCTTTGCTTTTACAGCCAACACGACAAACAGTGAAGTGCTATGGGATGCTAAGACAAGGACCCACAGTTTTGCTGCTTGGTAGATGATGCTACATTGGCCCCTGTTGAGGGAGAGAGAACAGCGGAGAGCCTGACTGTATCACGCTAATGGTTAAGATGGTGTCAATAAGAACGTTTACTCACCGTCTCACTGGTATTCTTGGAGCTTGTCAAACTGGGCTATCAAGACCAGGTCATTAGACTTGTGGTGTCTGGTCCACAGCAGCCCTCTCAGCATCTGGTCATCTGTTGTCTTCAGCCAGCAGCCGCCCTGCTCACTGTGACAGGGTAATTAATTATGAAAATGTGACCATTGAGAAAAACAATATGGAAATATTGTCAGATACTAATAACCAATGATTATTTCGTTTTTTCAGCTTTGAAGCTGAACAGAATTTTTTTTTAAATGTTCTGGTTCTTAAATCTGGTTGGTTGAGCAGCATTTCAAGAGTGCAGTCAAACATCATTGGGTCTTTTTACTTCTGTGACTCTCTCTGCAGTTTACATTGTTGTCAGTAGGTGGCGACAAGTGACAGTCTTTATTAATGAGGTGTTGATTTATTTATTCATCCAACTCTGATTCATTCAGGAAAAAAACTGTGATAATATTTTTGTTGCCAGAGCGAAAACAGACAAAACTATATTTTCTCCTACAAACGACAGATTGGAAGTCATTCATTTCCAATGGAGAGTAGTATGGGAGCCACATGGTGTTCCGATCGTATAAGTATGAGGAATGTTTGGATCCGATTTGAGCTTTGGATGCATTGAAATATTTTAACTTTAGTAGTAAGAGCATAGTAAAAACAGAGTAAGAACAGAGTGAGAATTACCAAAAAAATTTTCCCCCACTAAAACCTTACCTTTAAACAAATGCACATTTTATTTACATTGACTAGTGATAGAAAACCTACCATCCTTTTTCCCCCCCTCAAGGGATTGGCGGTCATTTGCTTTGTGTGGATATATTCATACATTCATTATTCACTGCATATTAATACATTCAGTGTTCACTTTTCGTAGGGTAATGGCTGCTTCACAACCATTTAAAAAAGTTCAGCGTGACTGCCACAAGGGGGTGAAATGCAACAGTCATATGCAAATTTCAGTCATATTGACAAGGGGGCAATTGTGTTTGGCAATATTGTGTCCAAAATTGTGTCAGTAAGTCTCCATGAAATTAAAATTTACTTTGTAAGTGCACATTACTAGTAATCAAGTTAATGCACAAGAGCAAATTAATCTACTGAAAAAAAGTGTTTGTCTTCGTATATCTTCCCCTTTGAAATGGCGTTCCTTCTCTGACTCTGATGATGTTTGACTGACCCCCTCCTTTCCAACCGACAGTCTGTTCCGAGCTTGATTTATCTAAAATCAAGCCTCACCCTTTTTTTAATCATTCAATATTCTGTTTCACTTGGAAAAATGTCAAAATACTGAATTAAAATCGGTTGCAATTTCCTGGTCACACTGACTTTACATTTTTGTTTACTGAACTGTTGTGTAACAGCAATATCACATGCGCAGTTGTGATTACCTGAGCCTGTGCTGATAAGCAGGAAGCCTAAGCTTCATATCAAAAAGAGAATTAAAAATAAAAGACAGTACCCTTGATGGTGTGGTATCGCTAATATCAAAGAGAATGCTTATTAATAAATAAAAGGGAGAACTCATGCAATGTGTGATATTGCTGATTACAAAAACAAACAAACATGTGGAACATGAATCCACTGTAAATGCAAAATGTAAATAATAACCTTTCCTACAGGTGTGTTATACAGTGGATTATGTTACATTTTTTTTTTTTAAATTTCATCAACAAAAGTTCATGATAAAACTGAAAGCAGTATTGGGTCTGTGAACACTTGCTATATTTTCCAAGAGAGTCCTAACACGTCTAAGGTCCAGGTCACTATGCACCACAACAAACATCTGAAAGTATAAATAGACTGAACACTATCACTGAGGGAGCTTGTCTGTGGATTACAAGGTCATTGCCACAGATTCAGTCTGGAATACAGAACCTCACATTGAGACTGAAAGCGACTTGTTTCTTCAGTGCTATATACCTTCATAAGAGAGAACACAACATCACATTAAGGCAATTGCTGGTGATAACTATATATACATCAGTAATCACTTTTGTGTGATGAGATGCACTTCATCTAGTCAAGTCAAGTAACCTTTATTTATATAGCGCTTTATACAATACATATTGTGTCAAAGCAGCTTTAAAGAATTAAACAGGAAAATACTGTCGATAATGCAGGAGGACAATAGTAAATACTAAATTTTTCAGCTAAAGTCAGTTCATTATTAATTCAATGATGTCATCGTCCAGCTTAGTTCAGTTGAAATAGTATCTGTGCAATCAAGTTGACAATATTGCCAGAAATTAAGTGTCCCTAACTACAAGCCAAAGGCGACAGTGACAAGGAACCAAAATTCCATTGGTGACAGAATTGGAGAAAAAAACTTTGGGAGAAACCAGGCTCAGTCGAGGGGCCAGTTCTCCTCTGGCCAGACGAAATCAGCATGTGTGGTTTAATTCCAGACTGCAACACAAGTCAGAATTGTGCAGAGGACTCGTCTGGTTCTCGTGGTCTTGTGCTGATGGCCATCTAGTTGATAAGGTCTTCGTAGGGGATCTGTCTCAGGGGCTCATCTAGTTGACATGGTCTCGGCTGACATAAAGGGCTGTAGAGGTCGTCGCTAGGTGTTGATCCACCATCTGGACAGGATACGGACTAGATCCGGGTGAATGGAGTGACTATCTTATCTGGATACATACTGCATCTGGGTGGCTACGGTGACCTCGGAATAAGAATGAAATAGACTAATATGAGTGTAGATGCCATTCTTCTTACGATGTAACAAGTGCATCAGGGGTTATGGGAAGTGTTCCCCATTCCGGTTGACTTAATTAATGCAGTCTAAAAATCCTTTAACTGATTTGAATTATAGAAATGTGATGAATTATAGAAGTGTGTTATGTGTAAGAAAGGTTAAAGAGATGGGTCTTTAATCTAAATTTAATCTGTGTCTAAAAAGTACGCTTTATACAATACATATTGTGTCAAAGCAGCTTTAAAGAATTAAACAGGAAAATACTGTCGATAATGCAGGAGGACAGTAGTAAACACTCAATTTTTCATTATTAATTCAGTGATGTCATCGTCCAGCTTAGTTCAGTTGAAATAGTATCTGTGCAATCAAGTTGACAATATTGCCAGAAATTAAGTGTCCCTAACTACAAGCCAAAGGCGACAGTGACAAGGAACCAAAATTCCATTGGTGACAGAATTGGAGAAAAAAACTTTGGGAGAAACCAGGCTCAGTCGAGGGGCCAGTTCTCCTCTGGCCAGACGAAATCAGCATGTGTGGTTTAATTCCAGACTGCAACACAAGTCAGAATTGTGCAGAGGACTCGTCTGGTTCTCGTGGTCTTGTGCTGATGGCCATCTAGTTGATAAGGTCTTCGTAGGGGATCTGTCTCAGGGGCTCATCTAGTTGACATGGTCTCGGCTGACATAAAGGGCTGTAGAGGTCGTCTCTAGGTGTTGATCCACCATCTGGACAGGATACGGACTAGATCCGGGTGAATGGAGTGACTATCTTATCTGGATACATACTGCATCTGGGTGGCTACGGTGACCTCGGAATAAGAATGAAATAGACTAATATGAGTGTAGATGCCATTCTTCTTACGATGTAACAAGTGCATCAGGGGTTATGGGAAGTGTTCCCCATTCCGGTTGACTTAATTAATGCAGTCTAAAAATCCTTTAACTGATTTGAATTATATAAATGTGATGAATTATAGAAGTGTGTTATGTGTAAGAAAGGTTAAAGAGATGGGTCTTTAATCTAAATTTAATCTGTGTCTAAAAAGTATGTCTGCCTCCCGAACAATGTTAGGTAGATTGTTCCAGAGTTTGGGCACTAAATAGAAAAAGGATCTGATTTTGATATTCTAGGTATTATCAAATGGCCAGCGTTTTGAGATTGCAGTGGATATGAAGGACTATAATGTGATAAGAGCCTGCTCAATTACTGAGGAGCTAAACTTTAAGTAAGTAGCAACATTTTAAAATGTATATGATGTTCAATAGGGAGAATTGAAGAAAAAAATATATAATAAAATGGGCTAATATGGTCATACTTCCTGTGTTACGTGACGAGAGAGCAGGCAGAGGCGAGGATCTAAATGCAGGGAGTATTTAATAAACAAACGGTTAAACATACAGAACACTGGAAGCTAGGGAACACAAAAGACGGATGAACACGAACATTGACCAATCACAAGTGGAACACAAGCACAATTTATACACAAGAGAACAAGCTTTACAAGATAACAAGGGGGCGTGGTAAATGGGAAACACCTGGGGAACCTAATCACGGGGAACCAATACACAAACGGACTACAAACAAGGCACAGGAAACACTTCAACATAAAAGTCCAGACAGGGCACAGAGAACATGTAACATACTGGTTCTAGTAAGAACTCTAACTGCTGCATTTCAGACCAGCTGGAGTGTGTTTATTAAGCATGCAGAGCAACCACCCAATAATGCATTACAATAATCTAACCTTGAGGTCATGAATGCATGAATTAACGTTTCTGCATTTGACATTGATAGCATAGGTCGTAATTTAGATATATTTTTAAGATGGGAAAAATGCTGTTTTACAAACGCTAGAAACGTGGCTTTCAAAGGAAAGATTGCTATCCAATAGCACACATAGGTTCCTAACTGATGACAAAGAATTGACAGAGCAGCCATCAAATGTTAGTGTTCCAGGTTATTAAATGTGGAGGTTTTTGGTCTGGAGGTTTTAAATCCTGACTGATCCTCACACCATTTTTCTCTAATAAGGAACATAGTTGTAAGGATACTGCTTTTTCTAGTATCTTTGACAGAAAAGGGAGACTTGAGATTGGTCTGTAATTAACTAATTCTTTTGGATCAAGTTGTGTTTTTTTAATGAGAGGCTTAATATCAGCCAGTTTAGTAGCTTAGATGGTATAGGTTCTAATGTTGTTGGTTTAGATGATTTAACAAGTTTATAAAATTCTTCCTTTCCTATAGCAGAGAATGAGTGGAATTGTGCCTCAGGGGATCTATAGCACTATCTGATGCAATACTGTAGCTGATGGCTGTATGATTATAATTTTATCTCTATTAGTATCGGTCTTGGAAGTAAAGAGCTTCATGAAGTCTAGCAGATCTAGCAGTTTTTAAGGTTTTTCTGTAGGAGAAAGTACTTTCCCTCCATGCAATACGAAACACTTCTAGTTTTGTTTTCTTCCAGCTGTGCTCTATTTTCCAGGCTGCTCTCTTTAGGGTGTGAGCATGCTCGTTATACCACAGTGTCGAACTGTTTTCCTTAATCTTCTTTAAGCGTAAAGGAACAACTGTATCTAAAGTGCAAGAAAAGAGATGTGCATAGTTTCTGTTACAACATCAAGTTTTTCTGAGCTATCAGATATGCTGAGGAAGTGAGACAAGTCAGGAAGATTATTTACAAAGCAGTCTTTTGTGGTAGAATTGATGGTTCTACCATATTTGTAACAATGAGTTGAGTTTGCAGCTTTAGCTACATGGAGTATACAAAAGACTAGATAATTATCTGAGATATCAACACTCTGCTGCAGAATTTCAACGCCATTAACATCAATTCCATGTGACAGTATTAAATCTAAAGTATGATTACGACAATGAGTAGGTCCTGTCACTTGTTGTCTAACCCAAATAGAGTTTAGAAAGTCTATAAATGCAGACCTCAATGTATCTTTTTCATTATCTACATGGATATTAAAATCGCCAACAATTAAGGTTTTATCTGCAGCCAGCACTATCTCACACAAAAAAAATCAGCAAATTCTTTGATATATTCTGTATGGTGCCCTGGTGACCTGTGTACAGTAGCCAGTACAAATATCAATAAGGATTTATCATTAACACTTATTACACTGGATAATGTTACAAAGCACCATTACTTCAAACAAATTATACTTGAAACCAGAGCTCTGAGAAATACTGAAAATATTACTATAAATTGTAGCAACACCTCCTTCTTTACCTTTTGGATGTGGCTCATGTTTATAACAGTAATCTTGGAGGGTGGACTCATTTAAAGTAATGTAATCATCTGGTTTTAGCCAGGTTTCTGCCAAACAGAGCACATCTAGGTTTTGATCTGTGATCATCTCATTTACAAAAAGCGCTTTCATAGAAAGGGATCTAATATTCATTAAGCCAAGCTTTATCTTTTATCTGTATTATATCTGATTTTTATTTGTTGAACATCAATTAAATTGTTAGCCTTAAATTGGTTTGGTCATTTTTTGTATTTGCTAGTTCAGGTAACAGACACAGTCTCTATAGTATGATATCTTGGTGTAGGAGTATGTGTTGAGAATGAACTGACTTCCATGACATGAGGCGGCTAACAGACAGTCGGTTTAGCCAGTCTGTCTGCTTCCTGACCTGGGCCCCAGTTATTCACGTACAAACTCTAAGACTATGTGCCATATTTCTAGAGAGAAGAGC